>NW_024349800.1:51493048-51610902 GCF_902729225.1 Pteropus medius | reverse complement strand
CTTCCTTCCTTCCTTCCTTCCTTCCTTCCTTCCTTCCTTCCTTCCTTCCTTCCTTCCTTCCTTCCTTCCTTCCTTCCTTCCTTCCTTCCTTCCTTCCTTCCTTCCTTCCTTCCCTGAAGTTGCTTCAGGGATGCTATGAATGGGCTCTGGGATATGATTGCCAGACAAAATTCAAGATACCCAGTTAAATTTTAATGTTAGATAAACAATGAATATTGCATGAGCCAATAGTTTAATTTCTATACTAAAAAATTGTTTATCTAACATTCAAATTTAACTGGTCATCTTGTATTTTTCTTTGCTAAGGCTGGCAATCCTACCTGGATATTCTTTAAGCTAAAACAATTTGCCCTAAATCTAGTAAAATTTCTCAAAGTGTCTGATATTTGGATGCTTCTCTTCAGTGCTGATGCAGATTTTCCCTTGCTTTACATGTCTTTGGACTTTTTTTTTTTTTTAACTTTTGGAGTTGGGAGGGAAAGGAATCAACCATGTCTTTTCAAACTGCCATTTTTTCCCAGAAGTATAAAAGTTTTATGAAAAAAAATATATTGAATTAGAAGGTTATGAAGTAGGAGATCATTCATGGCATATCATCTGGAACAAATAGGTTATAAAGCATAGGGTAAGATCCCATTTCAGTTTAAAATATGTTTCTTTAAAATGATAGAAATAATTTTTAATAAGATTCTAAAGTCAGATCTCAATTAAACTCCTGGTCTACTTTTCCAACAGTTTTGCCTTGGACAGGTTATTTAGCTTTGCCAAATCTTTTTCTTATCTTTAAAGGGAGCAGACAGTCTCCTTTGTAAATTTAGTTTATTTCAAGTAATGAGATAACCAGTATAGTACCTGGCACATCCTAGACCTTCTCTACTTGTACACTGAGTGGAAAAGCATACACAAGACATTCTTCATAATGGGATTACCCTATAAACTATTTAATTTTTTTTATGACATATTCTAGGGAGTCTTAGACTAAGTTTGAGAATATTCTTCAATCTATTTTGTAAGTCTGGAAAAATAAAGGGACTTTAGTATTTAGATACATAGTTTCCAGGATATATGTGTATGTGTTTTACTGTATATTCAGTTTTATATTAAGTTTAGTTGTTTGTGAACTCAGAAAAATATATAAATGAAGGATAGTACATTATTTGCTCTTTTGCAGACTTGGAATTTGGTCTGATTTTCATTCTAATCATCTGCCAAGCCATCCAGGACTTCAAGATCAAGGTCTAGGTAAAAAGCAGGCCCCTCAGGTCTTTTGTTTTCAGGGCCACACTTTAGTCTTATCCTGGGAAGGGTGAAAAAAAAAAAAAAATAGAAAAGGAAAACCAAGAGGAAAAAGAATCTTTTCTTTGTAAATCCTGACCAAACTTTAGTCAGACTCCTTCTTCTCAACTAGGTCTCAACTTTGGTCTTACTCCATGCCTCCTTACCAGGCCTGCACAGCCCCGTTTTAGCAAGAATCCTGCCTAGTCACTTTAGAGAGAATCCCCCACACTGAATATCTGATCACCCTCAATATCTGATCAAGTTCCTCATCCCCTACATTTGACATCTGAGTGCTTGGACTGCCTTCAGCAAGAATTCTAAATTGATTCGGCAAATTCTCCTACCCTTGATGTCTCCACTTAGTAAGTTTTCATCTACAAACCCCTCTCTCTGCTCCTTGGTTGTAAATCCCCATTTGCCTTTATTATATTCAGAATTGAGCCTGATCTCTCTTCCTATTGTAGTAGTTTTGACACCTAATGCAATAGTCTTGAATAAAGCCTTCCTTACCATTTAAAATTTTTTAAATTTATTTTTTTAATTACAGTTGACATTCAATATTATATTAATTTCAGGTGTACATCATAGTGCTTAGACGTTTATATAATTTACTGAGTGATTCCGCTGATAAGTCTAGTACCCAACCTGGTCCTATAGTTACTACAATATTATTGACTGTATTTCTTATGCCGTACTTTACATCCCCATGACTCTTTGGTAACTGGTCTTCCTTACCATTTTAACAAACGTCTGGATAATTTTTCCTCCTCCTCCCCAATGTTTTATTGAGATATAATTGACACATAACATTAGATAGATTTACAGTGTATAAGATGATGATTTGATACACGTACATGTTATGAAATGATTACCACGAAAAGGTTGGTTAACACATCCATCAGCTCACAGTACTTTTTTTTTTTTTTGGAGTGCTGAGAACTTTTAAGATTTACTCTCTTAGCAACTTTGAAATATACAACACAGTATTGTTAGAATGATTTTTTTCTTTAACAACCTTGGCAAACCTAGCCCCAGGCTACCTCAGAGAACCACTTTTTAAGATGCAAAGACATAAATAGGAGCCAGAAGGAAAGGACAGTCCATGTGTAAGCAAATTCTTTAACATTTAAGTTCCTTCTATTCTTTGCTCAACCCTTTGCAAAATAAAGCCCCAAAGTGCTCTTGACCCGTATCAGATTTCTTCCTCTTCTGGAATGGAGTTTGTGTGTGGAAATCCTTGGGCTCCCCCTACTGGTTAGAGTGTGCATACGCGACTGACTGGCAAATTGTGTGGGGCGCAGGGAGGTGGGTGTTCTATTGTTAAAGTTAGGAAGCCCAGGCTGTTGCTTTCTCTCTCCAGGGAGCTAAGCTGAATATTAGTGTCCTGTCTGCACCTTAATGCAACTTATTTCTTCAGTCTTTGCTAGTTCTCCACTTGGGACTTATAAAATGGGTAGTTCAGCCCTTTTACAAGTGTTCTTTTGAGGTTTTCTCCAGGGAGCCAGAAAGCTAGGTCAGGAAATTCTATCAAGTGCAACCCAAGTGGTTTTCCAAGTGTGTTCTGTGGACCACCTGCCTAAGAATATCCTAAAGTGTTTATTTAAAATGAAGATTTCTGGGTCCTGCTCCAAATCTTCTGACTCAGAATTTTTGGGATTGAGGCAATTCGTATGCACATTAAGGTTTGGAAACCACAGCTACCTACTACTTGAGAAGGAATTTCCATTTATCTCATTTTAAATTATTCTGTACGGTCTACGGCCATGCCACCTTGAACATGCTGGATCTCGTCTGATCTTGGAAGCTAAGCAGGGTCATGCCTGGTTAGTACTTGGATGGGAGACCACCTTGGAATACCATGTGCTGTAGGCATTAGAAAAATAAATAAAATAAAATAAATAAAATTATACTGTATGATGCTAAAACCAAACTCATCAGACAGGGTTGCATGCACAATAAGCACGATGTAGGAAATATAACACGCCAATTTTTTCATCCTAAAAGCAGAACGCAGCAACCACCCTTCCCTTATTCAACTCCTAAGTTAAAATTCTCAAATATTTTGAAAATACTTTCCTTCTCCCTTTTCTATCTTATTCTGTTCAATCTAGATAGAGGGGTCTTATTTACTCCTTCAGCTAATCCAGAGTTGGGTTAATTCAGCTCAAATGTCTCACGTGTTCCATTTTTCCAAATTTCCAGGAGCATCAGGAGCGGGCCCTTCTCACAAAATTTTGAGAACCTAACCAACTGCACGTAAGCACTATTGCCTAAAAGCTAAGTATAATTTCTCTTTGGGAGCATGTTTAAAATGCAAATTCATAGGCTTCACTCTAAAAATTTCCAGTTTGGTAGGTCTCGGTTGGAGCCAGGAGTCTGCATTTTATCGAGCATCTGGGGATCTTGATAAAACTGATACAAGTGATCTTTAGACTATATTTTAGGAAACACTACCTTATATGCCAAAGTTTCTATAACACTACAGTATTGCTGGACTATTTTACAACCAAGTCCCATATAAATCTTATAAACTGCAGTTCTAAGCAAATATTTAATGGTAATCTGGAGAAAGGCAGTAGGCTTGGAATAATAAATAGCAGCATAGAGGCCATAATTTCATCCTTTTTTTCTATTTTTTCACAAGTTTTATTGTGGTAAAATATACCTAACATAAAATTTGCCATTTTAGCCATTTTTATTGTACAATTCAGAGGCATTAATTACATTCACAATGTTCTGGATTCACCACCACTATCTATTTTCAAACTTTTTCATTACCCTGAACAGAAACTCTGTACCTGTTGAGCGAGAACTCCTTATTCTCCCCATTCCCCCAGCCCCTGATAATTTCGAATCTTTCTGTCTCTGAATTTGCTATTTTAGATATTTCGTAAAAGTAGAATCATTCAGCATTTGTCCTTTTGTGTCTGATTTATTTCACTTAGCATCATGTTTTCAAGGTTCTTCCATGTTGTAGCGTGTATCAGAATTTCATTCCTTTTCATGGTTAAATTATACTCCATTGTGTGTATATACCACAATTTGTGTATCGTTTCATCTCCTAATGGATGTTTGGGTTATTTTCACCTTTTGTCTATTGTGAATAATGCTGCAATGAATATTGGCACACAAGTATCCGTGTCTCTATTTTCAATTATTTTGCGTATATACCTAAGAGTGGAATTGCAGGGGCACATGGTAATTCTGTTTAACTTTTTGAAGAACCAAAATGTTTGCCACAACAGCTGCACCATTTTATATTTCCACCAACGATATACAGGGATTTCAATTTCTCCACATCCCTGCCAACCAACACTTGCTATCTTCTCTCTCTTTTGCATGTAGATATCCAATTTTTCCAGCACCATTTGTTGAAAAAACTATCTTTTCCTCCATCGAAATCCCTGTCTAAAGTCATATGTCTGTATATGTGAGGTTATTGTGTAGGTTCTCTATTATTTTGTCTGTATGTCTTTACCCAGAAACACATTGTTTTGATTATGGTAGCTCTGTTATAAGTTTTGAAATCAGTAAATGTGAGTCCCTCTGCTTCATTCTTCTTTTCCAAGATTGTTTTGGCTATTTGGGTCCTTTGAGATACGAGATGAATTTATTAATGGATTTTTTTTTATTTCTACAAAACATGTCAGTGGTATTTTGATAGGGATTGCACTGAATCTGTAGATCTCTTTAGGTAGTATGGACATCTTAACAATATTAGGTCTTCCAATCCACAAACATAGGCTGTGTTTCCATTTATTTATATCTTCTTTAATTTCTTTCAACAATGTTTTAAAGTTTTTGTTGTACGAGTTTTCTATCTCCTTGGTTAAGCTAGTTTCTAAGTTTTTTTTTTTTTGATGCTATTATAAATGGAACTGTTTTTGTAATTTTTTCAGATTGTTCATTATTAGTGTATATAAATGCAACTGATTTTTGCATACTGACTTCATATCCTCCTACTTTGCTGAATTCATTTATTAGCTTTAAACAGGTTTTTTGGGGGTAGTATTTTTAGAGTTTTCTACAGGTAATATCATATTATCTACAAATAGAGATAATTTTATTTCTTCCCTTATAATATGGATTCCTTTTATTTCTTTTTCTTGCTTAATTCCCCTGGCTAAAACTTCCAGTACTGTTTTGAATAAAAATGGCAAAATCAGGCATCCTTCTCTTCTTCCTGATCTTAGAGAAAAAGCATTCAGTCTTTCGCCATTGAGTATGGTGTTCACTATGGGCTTTTCATATAAGAATTTTATTATATCGAGGTAGTTTCCTTATATTTCTAGTTTGTTGAGTGTTTGTTTGTTTTTTTTTAATGAAAGGGTGTTGAATTTTATTGAATGCTTTTTCTGCATCAATCAAAATACTCATTTGGCTTTTCTTTTTCATTCTAGTATATTGCATTGATCAATTTTCATACGTTGAACTCTCCCTGCATTTCAGGAATAAATCCCACTTGGTCATATTGTATAATCCTTTTAATATGCTACAGGATTTGGTTTGCAAGTATTGTTTTGAAAATTTTTGAGCATCATTGTTCAAAAGATCTGTAGTTTTCTTTCTCTTTCTTTCTTTCTTTCTTTCTCTCTCTCTCTCTCTCCCTCGTCCTCCTCCTCCTCCCCTCCCTCTCCTTCCTTCCTTCAGCCTTCCTTTATCTTCCTTCCTTCTTTTCCTTCCTTCCTTCTTCCTTCCTTCCTTCCTTCCTTCCTTCTTTCCTTTTTTCTTTGTCTGGCTTTGGTATCAGGGTAATGCTGGCCTCATAGGATAAGTTATGTAGATGTTCCCTTGTCTTAAATTTTCTGGAAAAGTTTGAGAAGGATTCATATTAGTCCTTTAAATATTTGGCAGACTTCACTAGTGAAGCTATTAGGTCCAGGGCTTTTCTTTGTCAGGAGATTTTTGATTATCAGTTCTGTCTCCTTACTAGTTACATGTTTATTCACAATTTTACTTTATTTGTAATTTAATCTTGTAGATTTTGTGTTTCTAGGAATTCGTCCAGTCATTTTGTCATCTAAATTGTTGGCTCACAATTGTTCATAATCCTCTCTTATAAGCCTTTCTTATTTCTGTAAAGTCAGTAGTAATATTCTCATTTTCATTTCTAATTTTAGTAGTTTGAGTCATCTATCTTCTTAGTCCATCTAGCTAAAGGTTTCTCAATTTTGTCTATCTTTTCGAAGAACCAACTTGTGCTTTCAATTTTTTTATTGTTTTTATATTCATTTCATTTATTTCTGCTCTAATCTTATTATTTCCTTCCTTTTGCTAGCTTGGAGTTAGTTTGTTCTTTTTCTAGTTCTTTAAGTCGTAAGGTTAAATTATTGACTCAAAATCTTTCTTAGCACTGCTTTCATTGTGGCCCATAAGTTTTGGTATATTGTGGTTTCATTTTCATTCTTCTATAAGTGTTTTGTAATTTCCTCTGTGATTTCTTATTTGATCCCTTGGTTGTTTAAGAGTTGGGTATTTTATTTCCATAAATTTGTGGATTTTTCAGTTTTAATTCTGATAATTCTGTTTTGGTCAGGGAGGATAATTTGTATGATGTCAATTTTTTAACATCTATTGAGATTTAATGTGATGTAATATATAATCCCCCTTGGAAAACATCTCAAGTGCATTTGAGAAGAATGTGTATGCTCTTGTTAGGTAGAGTGTTTTATTTGTGTGTGTGTACACATACACACACACGTACACACGTATACACACACACACATATATACGTATATATATATCTTAGATTTAATTGGTTTATTGTGTTGTCTAAGTCCTCTAATTCCTTACTTATCTTATGTCTGGTTATCCTATTCATTATTGAGAGTGGATCATTGAAGTCTCTAACTGTGATTGTAGAATTGCCTATTTTTCCATTCAATTTTTTCCCTTTTAGTTTTTGCTTCATATATTTTGATGGTCTGTCATTAGGTGCATATATTTATAACTTATTCAGTGCCATTCCCTTTTCTCAAATGTAAACTCTCTGCCCCTGCTCTACTTTTTGCCTGTGTTTGGTCTTTCTCTAGTACTTTCAGATTATTTTTTTACATTTTTCTCTGAGTTTATACTTATTATTCTTTGGAAGGTTGATTTAGTAAGCACTCTTCACCATTACCTTACATTTATAATTGATTAGTCTCTCGCTTGTTTGGAATTCTTCTCTGAAGAGTGGTTTCTGGAAGTGTACACAGCTCTTAGTTTATGCTTTGCAGAACACTGTTCATGTTCTCCCTTTACTGTGTTTTATCATTTTAAAAGTTTAATTCTCATTTTAGTAGAGTTTCTAGAGATAAGGGAAATAAGTGCCATATATTCAATCTGCCATGTTTAACTGTCAAATATCCTTTTCACAGTATCTTTTTCTATGTAGAAGTATCTGACTTTATTTTCTTTGGTGTAGCACACTAATTTCTCTCCCAGGCCCAAAGCAAAAGACTGAAGATTTAATCTTGAAGATCGAATAACTTGAAAAAAGCAGGACCCAGTTCAGGGACAAGCACAGTGGCAGGCAAAGCTTGTCCCGGTTCAAGGACAGGCACTGTAAAGAGTAAGATTAAGACAAAGGCCATATAGTGAAGGATGACCCTCCACCCTTTCTCTTGAAATTTTTCGTGCCAAGCAAGCTAAAATCCAGCATGCTGATAGTCCTATTCCCATGCACTCACCAATCGAAAGTTTCAGACTTTCTTCTCTGGAGAAAGCAACATCCCTAAAGGAAATTTGCATGTGTGTGCTCAGTCATTCCACAGTGGATTCAACTCGTGAAAATCCAGCACACATATTCAAATCTTCCAATCAGTGATTTAGTGCCTTATTTTAAAATATGAATAGGCAATAAAAAGATTACTAGATATTTGAAAAAGACTTAAACAAGAGAAACAAAGGTAACCAACACTAAATGCATAAACAAATAAACAAGCCATAACAAGAATTCAAAGGAAGGAGAAGCAATTCAGGACTCAGAAAAAAAAAATCAAAACAAAAGAACACTGGAATAGTCTGGGGAAAAAATAGAGCAATGCCTTAAAATTCCGAGGGAGAATAATTTCCAATCTAAAATTTTATATGTAGGCAAATTATCATTCAGGTAAGAGGGTAAAATAATGACATTTTTATTCAGGAACACCACATGATATGAAAGAGGAAGAAGCCAAGAAAGACAAAGACACTAGATCCAAGAAACAGAAGATACAACACATAAAGGAGAGGAAAAGAATTCCTAGGATTTTAGTGACGAGACATTTCAGGATGACAGCTGGGCAGCAAGCCTAGTAAGTTCCCAGTACAGACAAGAGAATGAAGACAGAGGGCTCCAGGAGATATTTCCAGGGAAAAAACTAAACTTATAGAATAGCTAATGTATTTGAATGTATTCGGAAATAAATTTAGTTCTATTGGATAGTTTGGAGTTGAATTAGTGATTTTAACATGAAAAATTAAGCAAGCAAGTGACAAAAAACCAAGGCAATTATTAATTCTGAAAAAACAAAGTTAAAGAAACATTATAGTACACACTATTGCAGCTGTGAATAATAGCAATTAATCATAAATATTTATTTAGATGCCAACGTAACTAATTTGGGGAAATGGGAATGAGAAAGTATATGTGAATGACTATTTCAGGGAGATGATTTAAAAGAGCTAACTTTTCATTTACCTGAGTAGCAAGTAAATAGGTAATAGCTAAAATAAAAAATCAAAAAATGGCAATGTAAGCACACAATTCATATACATAGAGATAAAGCCAAAAGAAACAACCAAAAGAGCTTAAACAAGTTGCTTAAGAGGAGTGGAAATTTGAGAATGAGAATCAAAGGGGCAGAATTATGCTACATTCTACTGTAAGCTAACAGTTCTATTTAATTTTTTTAAAGAGATATATGTATTAATTTGACAAAAACAAATAATGAAAAGAAAAACAAGTGTGGTCTGAGGTCCCAATAATAGCTGCAATATTTCTCTCTCTTCCCACACCTATTACAGGAACTCCTCCATTTCCTCATAGAGAGTTCTTGGAATCTCTGTGTGGATCTCACAAGTGTTGTGTGAATTTGTTCTCTTGGCTGCCTTGAAGTTTCTGTTCTTGCTCTTCTCTCTTTAGAGGCCAACTGAAGGCCACACAACTGCTGGCTGCTGTTTCTCACTCATCTCTGTTCCCAGGCTGCCAATACCTGGTGTCAAATTATTGATATTTGTGCCAGCAATGCTACTTCTTGCCTCTGCTGCAGCTGCTGGCTCCAAGGCTGTTGACATTTGACACCCTCACTGCCCCCACACTGTTTTCCTAAATGGGAGAAATTTCTCCCATTTGCAGATTTAGGAAATGATGTTTTTCACTTGAGCACCTGCTTTTAGCTTTTATCATATGAACACTGTGGATTTGCAACTGACTTTTCTTGGCCTGGCTGCTAGAAAGCTATAGCTGCTTGAAGTTCTAGAAGGTGGAGAGGATCTTATCATTTGCATGTTTGTGTATTACTTTTAGACTTCATTTTTCCCTTACTGTCTTTTATTCATTTATTCATTCATTGTGTATTACTTTTGGACTTCATTTTACCCTTACTGTCTTTCATTCACTCATTCAATCAATCAATCAATCAATCAATCAACACTATGTTTATTTTAATAAGGTGACTCAAATCCTTTTTTTGGAATGAGGGAATATATAAACAATTGAATAAATAATAAAAATTTTTAGC
Organism: Pteropus medius; assembly: GCF_902729225.1. Taxonomy (NCBI): domain Eukaryota; kingdom Metazoa; phylum Chordata; class Mammalia; order Chiroptera; family Pteropodidae; genus Pteropus; species Pteropus medius. Next base: position 51,600,919 of record NW_024349800.1, on the reverse strand, counting down.
TTTAAGAAACTTTTCCTTTTATTAAAATCTCTTTATCTTGGGACTCAAAACTGAACTCATGATAGCTATCTTGATTATTTTATAGTAAGTCTAAAGATTGGATAGTGTGATTCCTTCAACTTTATTCTTCTATTTCAAAATTTTAGCCATTTTAGTTTCTTCGCCTTTCCAATAAATTTTAGAATTAACTTGTCTATATTCATAAAAACTTCTAGGAGTTTTTAAATAACAACTTTATTGAGATATAATTTACAAACCTAAAGTTAATTTAAAAATTTTAAAGTGTACAATTTACTGGCTTTTTATATATTCAGAGTTGTGTAACCATCATCACTATCTAATTTCAGAATCTTTTTATCACTCCAAATAGAAGCTCAGAAGTCACTCATTCGATCAGTCGAAGGCTTTAAGAAAAAAAAGCCCGAGGTTCCTGGAGGAAGAGGGAATTCTGCCTCCCTGGGTGTGCAACACCAGCTCTTCCCTGGATCTTGAGCCTGCTGGTCGATATTGACCTTGCCAGCACCCACAATTATAAACCAATTCCTTCTCTGGAGAACCCTGACTAATACAGACTTGAAATCATACAATATGTACATTTTCTGTCTGGCTTATTCACTTAGCATAATTTTTTTTAAGTTTCATCCATGTTGTAACATGAATCCTTTCTTCATTTCTTTTTAATGGCTGATAATATTCTACTCTACAGATATATACCACATTTTGTTTATCCATTCATTTATTGATGAACATTTGGGTTGTTCTCACCTTTGTCTATTACGAATAATGCTGTTATGAATATTTGTGGACAAGATTTTATGTAGACAACTTTAAATTCTCTTCCTTTTTTTTTCAATATGTGGCTATACCTTTTACATTCCTATCAGCACTGTATGAGGGTTCCAATTTCTCCACATCTTCACCAACACTTGTTAGTACCTGTCTTTTTGATGATAGCCATTCTAGTGGGTGTGAAGTGATATCTCATTGTGGTTTTGATTTGCATTTGCTTGATGGCTAATAATGTTGAAAATCTTTTCCTGATTAAGTTTAGATTCAACAAAGAGCTGCTCCATGCATTCTGTCTAGGTTTTACAGCTGCATTCAATGAGAAAGAGAAAGTAGAATATGCTTATTCCATCTTACCTGAATACAGAAACTTGTTAGTTTTGATACTTATATAAAGAATATGTTCACATTTTCGAATTAACATTGCTGATGAATATAAAAGAAATTGATTTTTTAAATTTTGATTTGATTTTCTACAAACTTGCTAAATTCTCTTATTAAGTCTAATGTTTTATCACCTGAAGACAATGAAGATTTTGTTTCTACCTTTCCAATTCTTATTTATTTATTTACTTTCCATTATGTGTTGGCTAAGAACTCCAGAATAATAAGGTACATTAGAAATGGTGATACAAGGCACACATTATCGGGTTAAGAAACTTTCTAGTTTTGTTTCTGTTTAAAATCTTGAATAGGCATTAGATTTTATTATATGCCTTTTGTACATATATTTTAAGAAGTGGCTTTTTTTCTTTGCTTTTTGGCTTTTAACATAGTTTATTATTATTGATTTTTAAATATTAAACCACTGTGTTTGCAAAGATGGCTACGACCGTTCCTCCTGTCCTTCATACCCCTTTGCCATGTGAATTTGCCATTCATCCCCTCAAGAGGTGAAGTTTCTTTCCCTTTGAATCTGCTCTGGCCTTGTGTTTTGTTTTATTAGAATGTGACAGAAGAGACACTGAGTGATTTCTAAACCTTGGCCTCAAAAGGCTTTTTTATTATTTTTTGCTCCCTCCTTTTAGAATACTTCTCTAAGCATGGAAAAGTCCAGGATGATAGACCTCATGGAAAGAGAGGCCCAGAATCCTAGCTGTTTCAATCCTCAAATGAGGTCCCAGAAGTGTGAGAGAGGTCATCTTAGGCTATCCACCCCAAGCTGAGCTCCCAGCTGATGGCAGCCCTGTAAGTGACCCCAGCAAAACCAGCCCAGCTAACCCATAGCATTGTGGGAAATAATAAGTTATTGTTTCAAGCCACGGGTTTTGACTTGTCATTTCGGTTTTCATGTTTTGTTTTGTTTTGTTTTTAATGCAGCATAGGTACCTGATACACCTATGTTGGATGCTTGAGTTAAACCCAACTTGGATATGGCATATTATCATTTCATATGTTCCTAGATTCCTTTTTTCTATTATTTTGTTTAGGATATTTGCCTCTGTGTATGAATGAGTTTGGTTACTGATTTTCCTATCGTGTATTCTCCTTATTAAGTTTTTAATGTAAAAATAAAATTAGCCTTATAAAGTGAGTTGGGGAGTGGTAATTCTTTTTTCAGCCTGTAGAGTAGTTTGTGTAAGGCTGAAATTATTTGCTTCTTGAATTATTGAGAGAACTCACTACTAAACTGCCCGAGTCTATTGTTTTCTATGTGGGAATAGTTTAAACTGATTCAGTTTTCTTTAATTGTTATAAAATCCTGCAGGTTTTCTATTTTTTTCCTGAGTTGGTTTTAGTAAGCTATGTTTTTCTATTTCCAAATTCATTGGCAAAAAAGTTGTTAAAACTATTTCTTTTAAAAAGTTGTTCAAAAATATTTTCCTGTCTTTTCAGTCTCTTTAGCATCTGTAGTTATATTCTGTTTTTTATTTCTATTGTTATTTCTACTATCTTTTTTTTTTGCCTTGACTGGTTTTTAAAGAAGTTTGTTTTTTCAGCAACTAAACTTTTGGCTTTGATTCTCCTCTATTTTTATTTAATTATATATAATGTATTATATGTAAATAAATATATATAATTTATATATAATATTAAATATTAAATATTATTTATAAAGAAAATAAAAAAGGCTTTATATATAAATATATAACATATTTTATATGTATTAAAATACATTATATATAACAATACATTATGCAATATTTTGCTTATTTTATTATTTCTTTCTATACTCTGCTTTTGTTCTATAGTTCTGACATCTTAAGTTGGATGTTTAACTCATTATTTTTCAAGCTTTCTTCTTTTATAAATATTTTTATTATAAATAACACATACGGAAAAGAGCATAAAATATAATTGTTTAGTTTACCTATAATTTATAAAGCAAACGCCCATGTACCATAACAAGTCAAGAAAAAGAGCATTACCAGCACTCTAGAATTTTGCTCTGTTCCGAATCACAGACCTCTCTCTTTCCCCAGAGGTAACTACTAGAATACATTTGGTAATAATTGTCTCTTGTTCTTTATGCTTTTATCATCTATATACTTATTTCTAAAAAAACATAATTTAGTTTTGCTTGCTTTTGGGCTTTATACACAGCAGAAAACGTGTATTTTTGATTCTTTCATCCCTCATATGGTTGTGAGCTTCCTCCACGTTCTAGTGGTAGCTGTAGTTAATTTCCTAATATTGGTGAGTAATATTCCATCATATACCTATACCCCAATTTATTTATCTACTCAGTTATTGGGTTATTTCAACATTTGGGTTATTCCCATTGCAATCACAAGCCATGCTACTATGCACATTCCGGTCACATGTCTCGGTGCACATGCACATGAATTTCTTCAGGGTATATAATATGGAGTAGGACAAATGGGTCCTAGGGAATGTGTCTTAAAATTTAGTAATATTAATTCCAAACTCTGATCATCTCTGTTGCTCCATATCTTCACCAACATATGGTATTGTCAGATTTTAAAGTTTTGGCAATCTGGTAGACATGTAATGGTATCTCATGTTGGTTTTAATTTACATTTCCCTGATTACTAATCATGTTTAACATCTTTTCATATGTTTATTGACCATTTAATTTTCTTGTTTCTGAAGCAACTTTTCAAGTGTTTGACCATTTATCTATTGAGACCTCAGCTTTTTCTTATGGACTTATAGAAGTTCTTTATAGATTATCGATGCAGACCCTTTGTTAATTTTATGTGTTGCAAGTATCTTTTCCTGTTTTGTAGCTTTTTTTTTTTTCTCTAAGATTTTTATGGTGTCTTTTGAAAAAGTTCTTAATTTTAATTTGGTCAAGTTTATCAAACTTCTCCTTTATGGTCAGTGTGTTGTTTCTATGTCTTGGTAGGAAATATTTGCATCTTTTTAAAGAAAATTGTTTCATTAAATTGGTCGTGAAATTATTATCCTAAGTTATCTTCTAAAAGCTTTATAATTTTGCCTTTACAATTAGATCTATAATCTACCTGGAATTAATAAAAGAGTTACATTAAAATTCATCATAATGATTTTTGGTTTGTCTCTTTTTTGTTCTATTTTTGTTGCATGTATTTCCAGACTACATTATAAAGTTCATGTAAATTGAAAATTGTTATAGCTCCTAGGTGAAAAAATCTTTTATCGTTATGAAGTTATCCTCTTTATCCTTAGTAATAGTTTTGCCTTAAAGTCAGCTTTGTCTGATAATAATTGTATCTATTTCAGCTTTTAGAGGATTAGCATTTTCATATTTATTTGTTCCTATTAAATTCATTAATATACAGTCTGTCTTTAAAGATCATCTATTTTCATGGAGAATATTGAATCCTACATCATATATGTTGTAAATTCAACTTGTCACACAACTCTAATTTTTATTTCTGATTTCTTTCTTTGATAGACAAAACTTTATAGGTCATGCTGATCTTTACATCATTTTCTCCTCATTCTTTCACCTCTGAAATTCTTAATACTTCTTGGGATTTCAGACTGTGCCCACTACTTGTGATCGCTACATGGTGATACAGATTCATTCCGCTTACATAATAAGAATTCCTGGATTTTTCTCTGACCCAGAGTTTTTAGGATTTTTTTCTGCCTTCTTCAGGGCTTAAAGACTGGTGCCTTTTAGACGTCACTGAATGACCGATTTTTATCTTTATTTCAAAAACACTCTAATTTGTATTAGACTAGCTAGCCTGAGATAACCCAAGGCATATGTTGCTTTTAGAAGTTTCTCTGGACAAAGTGGGAGAGAGGATGATGATGCTGGTTCTTAGGACCCCTGAAGGTCAGGCAGAGCAGGGGTTCTGGGCCAAGAATATTACATTCTCCTGTCCTAGGGAGATTCTCTGGATGCAGCAGAATCTGATTTTCTCCCAAATTTTAAGGTCATTGCTTTGGCAGTCAGCTCACTGTGGGAGGTCTGACAGGCACTTTCTCCACCTGAGCCAGCTCATCTGGCTCCATTCTCACCTCATCTGACAGTTTACCCTGGGTACCCTCTTACCAGAACACAGAAAATATCAGGCTCAGATCTAGAACTGCTTTTTTCTCTTTTCTCTAAAACAATGAAGACAGAAATATTTGCTGTTTTTTTTTTTAAGTAAAATAGAATGACAAGCAGTTAAAAATGAGTAAGATAAGGCAATCTCAAAAATGATTGCGTAAATCACCTTTAGAATTTGTTGACAAGCCTTTAAAAACTCAAGGGACAGAGAGGGCTTTGAATGGAGACTGCACAACTGCAGTTGGAAACACTGATCACACGCTTCGAAGTATTCCCCCACAGCAGATAGCACACACAGGCACGTGTGCATGTGTGCGTGCACACACAAACACACGCACACACATTTCTACTTTATAAACAGGCTAAATTAAAAATGATTAACCAATTTGAAGAAAAGAAAATGATCAAATTATCACAGTGGGACCACATGCAAGCCCCTGTGTTTACTGCAGGTCATAAACCTGGCTAGAGAACAAAAGCTTCTGACTAAATAGACAAGGAAAATAGACAAGAATATGATTGGAAAGCAGCTTGTCAAATGGAGTGTTCTTTGTGCATCTGCTTTCCTGCCAAACAGCGAATAAGGGTCATTCTTAAAGCTGGACAAATGTGTAATGCAAATATCTCATCACAATGCAAATAACAATGACTTACAAAGTATAGCTAAAAAATTAAGAATGGAAGACTTGCCCTACCAAGTCATACCCGTAATGAATGAATCCCAGTAATGACTTCTGAAACAATAGAGCTACTTGGCTTCTTCCTTCACTCAGATTCCACCCCCATCTTTATAACCATTCCTTTGTATAAAGCCCAACTCCTTTGTCTTATTAGCCCTCCAGTTCACTCATCCAGCAAATTCTAATCCTATTGGTATTTTAAAAATAAAATATTACGCCTTTTCCCAAAAATGTTATAATTCAGTATGTTTCAAGGATCTCCAAATAATTTGACTCTCCACAACTCCCATTTATCTGCTTGGTCTACCTATTTAGGCCCTATTAGATCTGATTTTGCAACCACAAGTTTAGAGTCTACTGCCAGTAATCTCTTAATCTTTTACCAATAAAGAGAACCCAAGAACTATTATCAACAAACTTAGCAAAATTCTCTTCTTGAAGAAGTCTCTTGCTAAAACTCAGACACCCTGTTATACGTGGAGAGCAAAGCTTTAACGATGTAAATTCATGTTCATTTCTTGAATAAACTGATCTCACCCTTTGCCATTGTACTCTAGGAATGGTGTTTCCATTCTTGTTTTTTTTTTTTACTCATGTTGTCTAACAAAATGCTTTCGTTAAAAAAGAAAAGAAATGAAGGTCCTTGAATAGACATCTTGTGTGGCATAGACCAGATGCATAAGATTTACCTGTATCTCTAGTTCACTTATCAAAATTTTTTTCAAGGGACTGGAACTTCTAATTATCTGTTAAAGTTTTGGTTAAAAAACTAGTATGTTGAAAAAATATTCCCAAGTTGAAACAAAACATAACTTATATGGGTTGTTATAGAATCTTTCGAAGGGCTCTTAAGTGATATTACATATCATTCAATCCAATTCCTTTTTAAAAAATATAATGGAACAATCCAAGAATAAACAAAGTTCCATGCTGTGTTTTATGTTTTGAAGCTGTCAGAAACTCTTAAAAAATTAACCACTGTAGCAGGGAGACAGCAGAGGATCTGCTTCTTCAAATATTAGAAATCACACCATCGTTTTCCTGTTGTTTTGGGAATAACTCTTACTTGGAAATGTTTCAAGTTCATTTTTAAGCTCAATCACATCTGAAGTGATGTAATTTATTATAATTTTTTGTCACTGAATATCCCCATACATTTCCCAGCTCCCTTGCAGTTACGTGTTCTATACGACTAGTTATAACAGACGAGCTGTGAGGGGGAAGTGATATGTGTCACTTCTGGGACAAAGCATAGAGAGAAGAGCATTTGTTAGTTCTTAATGCCTCTCTCTTTTCCCGCCACACAACAGCAGAGGCCAAACATTGAGAAAGTTTAACCAAAAGACGGAAATAGCCTGGAAGCCAGGCGTGCTTGTGTGGGAGCTATGCAGAGGTGCCACGGTACCTACAGCCAACTGCATATGAGTGAATAATAAACTTTCCTGGGCTAAACCAAGGAAAGTTCGGGATTGTTTATTTCTACAGCATAACCTAGTCTATCCTGGTTATCACATTAACAATACTATCTTTCATTAGCCATATTGTAAACTTTCCACAATTATCTAAAACATAATTTATAATCTTTGACATTCATATAGATTTGAAAAGTTAATATTTATATGGGTAAAACATCTGTCAAAAAAACTGACAGCAAGAGAATTCTTATTTTTTTTTATGTTGAGTAGGAAGATATTAAATTTAACATCTTGATTAAAGCTAAGTGGGACACCAAAACATTTTTTTTTTTACTTAGTTTTTTTGATCAATTTACTATCTTTATCGGCACAAACTAAGCCATTTTGGAGGACAGCACAAGTTCTTTCAAAACTAAGTAATATATTCTTTCTTCAACATTTTCCTTTGAATTCCTTAAAGACATGCGTTGATTAATTGTAATTTATTTTTACAAAATTGAGAGCTATGACTTAGGCGATTCGCTCAAAGCCACACAACAACTTAGCGGACAGGGCGATACCAAAACCCCAGCTCTTGTTGTTTCCACTATGTCTGTGCTTCTTTGAAAAATTATAGGATGGCAAGTAGGAGATGAAAAAATTGAGGTTAGACTTCCACTTCCAGGAATGATGAATTAAGTAATTTAAACAAACCTTCCCATTGAAGGTAACTAAAATGCTGAACAAAATATAAAATCATCTTTCTAGAAATAGCAAACTAACATATAGTGAGAAATTACTTAGCTAAGGTCCTGGAGAAGATGAAATCCACAAAAAGTATAATGATAGTAGTGTCATTTTGTCCTGAGGATGTTTAATAATTCAGAACAGGCAGTAGAGAGTCTTAACAGTGCGTTTGGGGCAAAGGAGACAAAGTTGGGGTTTAGGGTCCACCAGGGGTAAGTTGGGGTTTAGGGTCCACCAGAATCAAACAAAAAAGATGTTTTTCAGTTTTCAGATGTGAGACCTAAGAACATACAACCCTTGAGTATTAGAGTTGAGAGAAACCAGAAAGATCATTTACTCGAATTCCACCTGATACTTAAACTTCCTTTATGAAGTTCTATAATTCTGTTTATATTTCAGCTCCACTCTGGATAAGGTCTGCCATCACCTTCAGGAGCAGCCTGTTGTGTCTCTGCATGGCTGTGAGTGAAGTTTTTTTCCTTCTCATGATCTCAGAACTTTCCTCCTCAAATATTACTGTCATATTTGAAACAGGAAGGCAGGTGTCAGCTGTGAGGGGAATGTCTTAGCTTACTAATAAATTTATTTAATGGTTTTCCAAAGGAAATGAAAAAAAAAGGGTCTGGCTTGAAAGGCTTTTTTTTTTTTTTTTTTTATGGTTGTTAGGGGGAACACTGGATCAAACTTAAACTAGTAGGACAGTTTAAGAAATAGTTGTTCTTCAAGAATGAATTTTTGAAAGTTAGTTTTTGGGTTTTTTTTCCAAGGCAAATATTTAACCTCCAAATTTAGCTGTGGTATTTAGTATGGCAACCACAGGTCAGAAATTTGAGCAGGAGCTATATCACTTATGAATGACTTTGGTGAAAGCAACAGAATATCCAGCGGTAAGTGCTCAAGTCATATGACCCTTAATATGCCACTTAACAAACGTGTGGAAGCAGGTGATTTCTGGGGTGTTCAGCTGCTGGGCGATGTCTAGGCACAAATAGGCTGTTCTCTTGGCCTTCCCCTTATGACCACCAGATGGCGCAGCTGCTCTAAACATATCCTCAGAGCTTCAGTCCCAAGCAGGAAAGAAAGAGACCAGCAAAAAGGTTTTCTCTTTCTCTTTGAAGCCCCACTAAGCAAGAAGAAACATTGAGGCTCCCAGCAGAGGTCTTGGGCCAGAGCTTGACCACATGACCATCGCTAGATTGACAATAGGGAACTAAGAGGGGCATGATTTACTTAGACCCTGATGCTGGGCATAACATCGCCCAGTGGAAATTGACTTTTATTTGATTTGTATATATATATTTTTTAAAGCAAGAAAGAAGTAGGAAAGAGCTGTTGGGTAGGCTACTAATAGCCCCTGCCAGAGGAGCTCAGGAAAAATCATACACGCTAAATCCACCGGGCCCTGTGCCAAGGGCAGGACAATGCCTCTTCAGAAACTAGTAAAATGTTTTTCTTCCTCTGATAATTAATTCTCTGCAGTGACTTAGAAAAATTCTTGGAATAAACTTTTTGTCATTAAATGCTTAATGAGTATAGAAACTGACTGTAAAACTATTCTTAAAAGTCACTGTGCTTCTAACCCAAACTTCTTGCTCTAGCTCTTACCTTACCAGTACACTGATTGTACAAATCACCTCCAATTTACATATTATAGAAGAGCCTTAACATGGAAAAGAATAAATTATTTTCAAATTAGACATTCCATCTAGAACTGACAGCAGCTGATTCCCAGCACTGTCTTTCATTTCTGACAAGCTTTTAGATGAGAGTAATCTTATATTTGCAGTAATTTTCAGGATAAAATTTTCTTCTCAAAGCTTATTTCATGAAAGGTTTGTTAAGTTCTGAAGAAAAAAGCAATTAGTCTTTCTTTTTTTTTAATTGCACATCAAGTGCAGAAATATGAATTATTCTTTCTTTTTGACATAGCCTATCAAGTCCAGAGACATTGACTCTTTAATTTAAAATATTAATGTCAAGTGATGGATGTAAATATCTCTTTTCCACAGTCTGTCTTTCAGTGTGCTTTCCTTGGTCTTGGTAGATCCTCATTCCTATTGGATTTCCATTGCACGCCACTTGTCTCAGGCTACAGCTGTTTGCTGACAACTGTTCTCTTCATCGCCCACCATGCAGCCACCCTTCTGCTCGTCGCCATACTCTAGTTCCCATCTGTGGAAACCCTTGCCTCCCCAGTGTGCTTATCTTGGCAGGGCCTCACCCGTGGCTCAGGCACAGAGCTTTGTGACCTCAATTAATCCAAATAATGCATTCCCCTGGTCAGACTGATTGATTAATAGAAGCCTCATTCAGAATCAATGAGAAGTAATGGTACTTTTTCTGGGATTTCAGGGAGAGTCCGAGAGAAATTCTTTCTCTGCCCTGCCAGATTTGTGCCTTTAACATAAGGCCCAGATTTGCTGTAACCATCGTGATCTCCTGAGTGGGAATCAGTCTGAGAATGGAAGAGACGGAGAGAGGGAGAGAGGCACCCCGGTGATGCATTTTAGCCTTCAAGAGAGCAGCAGAGCAGCAAGCCCTATTCCTGGATTGTCCAGTTACATAATCTAGTAAGTTCCTGTTTTATTTAAACCAGTGTTTGGATCAGATTTTCTCTCACTCACTGGCCAAAGAGTTCTAACTTATACATAGGTTTAGAATCTCTTACGACCAAGAAATATTCTCAGATTCTAAATGTGTGACAAGAATTAATATGGAATATACTTAATAAGGGATAAATGCACTTATAACTAATTATATGCAATGTATTTTACTGCCTTTTCTTCAAATAATAATGTCCACTCATAATACAATATAGAATTAGTATTCTTGATATTATAGACGATATACTCTAATCATTACGGCAATGTGCTCTGGGACAGTAAAACCGAGCATATACGTTTGTTTCTTTTTTGAATCTGAATTATTTTTCATTATTATGGAATTAAAGAGCCTTGAACATATTTAGGAATATTGATAAATTATTGGTATACATAAGCCTATACTTATAAAGGTGGTAGTCTTATACTGTCATACCTGTATACCTGTATAACAGCACAGGCATGACAGGCTGACCTGGCTGTGTGACCAGCTGTGTGACCACAATCTCTGTGCTTGACTGAGAGTCCTTTGTGCCTGGTGAAGAAAGCAGATTCTACTTCTTTATGGTGGCAAAGGACACATGATGCTAAAAGAAAGTTATCTCCACAGCAAGCACGTCTGTCATGTATCAGCTATGTTGGTAATACTACACCAGGGAAATCTGGATTTTGTGTTAATAGGTATTCCTTCACATGGCTCAAAAATCAGAGGGTAAACATATTTTTTGTGAAAACTGTCCTTCCCACTCCTTTTCCCCAAATGCCCAGTTTCCCTCTCCAGAGGCAATCCATTTTATGCTTTTGACCTATTTTCTTGGGGTGATTTTATGCATGTCTAGGTAAATGAATGTAAATATTGTCTTCCCCCTTCTGCCTCAACTTGAGATATCTTGCATTAGGTACTTATGTACTTCGATTTTGATACATAGGGAGCTTCCTCATTCTTTTTGTTACAACTCCCAAGTACAGTAGTCTCCCCTTATCTGCAGGAATGCGCTCCAAGACCCCCAGTGGATGCCTGAAACCGCAGAGAGTACTAAACCCTATATATTTTAGGTTTTTTCCTGTACATACATCCCTATGATTTATAAATTTATAAATTAGGTACATTAAGCTATTAACAACAGGAATTAGTAATGAAGTAGAACAGTTATAACACTATACTATAGTAAAAGGTATGTGAATGCGGCATTACTAGGTAAAATAAGAGTTACTTGAACACAAGCACTGTGATGCTGCAACATTTAGTCTGATAAATAAGACAGCTACTGCGCGCCTAACAGGTGGATGCACGGGACAAAGGGGCGATTAACGTCCCAGGTGGGAGGGAGCAGGACAGCGTGAGATTTCATCATGCTACTCAATTTAAAACTTATGGATTATTTATTTCCGGAAATTTTCATTTAATATTTTCAGACCACGGTTGACCATGGCTAACTGAAATCTCAGCAAGTGAAACCATAGGCACAGAGGGACTCCTGTATTACACAGTTTTATAAGAGCATGGTTTCTCCAGTGTCCCACTGGTGGACATTTAGGGTGTTTCCAATCTTAGCTCTTACAAACAATGCAGCCACCAACAACCGTGAACATACACCCACCTGCACTGGGCTGTGTAGCTTTGGAATAAGTTTCTAGAGGTTAAGTTTTTGGGTTGAGGGCATGTATGTTTGTATTTTTTCCCACTTTTTAAGGTTTTATTATACTTGGAAAAGTAATGCATGCACATGATTAAACAAACACCGAGAATTATGAAAGTATAAGGAAAACTAAGTCTCCCTCTCACCCCTTGGCTTCTAGGCCTTCTCCCCAGAGGCAGCCACTGTCGCACGTACACTTCTAGAGATTACATGCATATACGAACATATTTGAGTAAATAAGTACATGTCATTTGTCTTTGCTGGAAAGGAATATACTACTCACACCATTCTGCACCCTGCTTTTTGCATTTAAAATATTTCAGAATGTATTGCCTAATAGTTGGTATAGATCAATCTTATACAGGCAATATAGAATTTATTGTGAGGAGGCTAATATTAACTTTTTTCATTTTTAAGATATTAAGACTAATGTTAATTTTTTCATCTTTAAAAAAATTAACGTATAATTTATATACAGTAAAATTTTCCCTTTTTAGTATACAGTTCTGCAAGTTTTGACAAACACATACCTTCCTTTGTAATTTTGAGAGATATTGCCAAATAGCCCTCTTGAGGAAGTTGAACAGGTATGAGTATCTTTGCCAATTCAGATGTGTCATCAAACTTTTCAGTTTTTACCTATCTGTAGGTAAAAGCAGTATTGCATTTTATTGCATTAAAAATTCATTTTTCTTATTATGATGGAGCTGAGTATTTTTTCATTTTTTATAAATAGATTGCCTTTTCTGGGAATTATCTATACCTTTTTTTTTTTTTTTGGCCCATTTTTCTGTTGTGGATTGGTCTTATTCATTTGTAGGGACTCTTGATATACTGGGAAATTAGCCCTTGTCTGGTATATAAATTGCAAAAATTTGGGAAACTTGATGTTGATAGAAATATCAAATAAGAACTGCACCCCCTTCACAAAAGCATAAGCCTTTCTTAATTACTGGGAGAGTATTGCACGTACAGAGTAGTTCTACTTCTTGAGAACTAAACTTCCAAAATGAAGTTTTGGCTTAGAAGATTGTCATGCTTTGCAAAAGAATCAGAGGTAAATCGTTCCAAAACGAAAAATAAAAGGCATGTCTCTGCAATTGACTGATAGTCTTTGGATTAAAAGTTAATGTTTTGTTATATATGATATAGCCAACCTATCGATTAATATACGTGAATATCCACCAGTTCATTTCAGGCACATGGAAAGATGAAAAGTCACCTCTGGGTGCTTTCTGCCATATTTTCCAAGATTATTACATCATGCTATAATGAATAATAAGTTCACAATTTTGGTGACTGATCTCCACACTGCACAGATAATGTTCGACAGAGATATCTTTATTTCAGAATATAATGGAGAAGAGTTGGGGCTTAAGAAAATTTTCTTATTTTCACATGACCTAGAGAAATATAATGTGTTACTTGGCCCCAAATACAGCAGAAGACAGCTCATGAACTAAAAGTGGAGGCACAGAAAACTTCCTTGATTTATTTGGATAAGTAAATTTATAAAATGTTTAAGAGACAAACTCCAGTAGTGTCGTGGAAATAGGGAAGAGTGACGCGATGCTCCTTGCATGTGGAATAATGAAAATAAGGGTATAATTAAGTCATCTGTATGAGCTTGAACCAGGTGAACAGTGGTCACTGGCTTTGATTTTAATATGTACATTGATATTAAATATTTTGTATACTCTGTCATTATATAGCTTTTGTTAAGCATGGATAATTGATAGAAGTCATACATAATTCTTTTAATTCTTTCTCTTGATGTCTATACATGTCTTGATCAATCTCTACATTTAATGTCTATTAATAGATCTCTCTAATCATTCATGATAAGCAATAATTAGAATGAAAAATTCGCATACTAAATTCAAGTTTTTGAATTTACTCTTGTTAACTAATCCTTTGGTGTAACTGGCTCACTGAATAAGCAGGACTTGTGCTTTGTGATCACAGAAGCAACTTTATTTTTATCTCCTACTCTCCTTTTACAGCCTTTGCCTTCCCCTCGGAATGAAGACTTAAGCACTTCCATCACATTTCCGGTTACTCTCGGGTAATACAACTCCTTACAGCGGCTTTAAGCCACAAACACAAACCTCAATCTAGTCCTTAAAGCTTCTACCTTCATTCAGCGGGGGCCATTGCAGATGAGTCTGTGATCCAGGAAAGGCAGGAGGAGGGAACAGTTTCTTTGCTCACCACTGCCTCCCGCCGCAGCTAGCTGCTGACTGCGAGGAGCTCTGCCAGGAGCCAGGACAGAGGGGACATGGTAGGAAGGAGAGAAGTGACTGATGAGAAAGTACTTATTCGCTGGTACTGGAGGCTTCTGCCCTCTGGGCCTAGCAATGTTTGAAACACGCTGATAGGCAATCTCCCAGGTCCATCATGCATTCCACTCCTGAGCCTTCACCGACAACAACTTTGCCCTTACTTTTGCTTGGCTGCACCTGCTCTCCTCTGGGCATCCGTCACTCCTGCCAGTATTTTTTACCTATGTCCTCTCACCCCAGCAGAGCTGCTCTCAGGGGCAGTCTCCATTTCAATGACCTCTGGACAACAGGAGAGGTCATGCCGTACCTTTGAGGGGAAGGTTTCGTAGCTCCCTCCAAAGACCCTCCTGGTAGCATCCTCCCTCTGAGCCCTCTCAGCAGGGCAGGGCCTCAGCGGGGGTCAGTGGTCTAACCTGTTCTTGGCACCTACTTTGAAATTTCCATATGGCCTCACATCTCACTTTGGAATCTGAAATCTGAAACTTGGTCAAACCTCCCAATTAGACATCCTGTAATGTTTGTTTTCTCTTTTTCCTCTGAAGGAAGTTCCTTTTACCTATAGAGTTATCTCTAGTGAACTTTCCTCCTGCAAGAGGGCCTTATTCAGATTGGCAAGGTGGCCTTTATCATCCCAGGTCCCTGGGAAGCTGCTCAGCTTTCTTTCCATCTATTTATTTAAGTCATGTGTTTTCGATTAGGTAACATATGCACATAACACAAAATTCAAAAGGCGCAAAAGAGAATAGCGTGAAAAGCAGGTTTCTCAACTCTTATCACTTGGATTCCTGGTCCCGCTTTCCAAAAGTAAAAACTGCTGTGAGTTTTGAAGTATACTTTCAGAAGTATCTATGAAGATACAGCATGCATGTTTATGAAAACTTTTGTTTACAAAAGTAGTATATAACATACTTTTCTATAACCTGCTGTTTTCACTTAATACATCTTGGAGATCAGTCCATATCAGCACATATAAATCTGCCTCTTTCTTTGTAACAGCCACATTAAATTACCTCATGTGGCTATAACATAATATACTTCACCGGTTCCATATTTATAAAAATTCAGGTTTCTTTTCTTCAACTGGCTTAAATAATCTGTTGACAGAATGGTTTGAGCAGGAGCTCTGGAGCCAGACTGCCTGTATTTATGTTTCAGCTCGACCACTTACTTGCTGTGTGATCTGAGGCATGCTACTTAACCTCTCTGTGCCTCAGTTTCCTCATCTTTAAAATGGGAGTAATAATAACATTTATGTCTTATAGTTTTGAAGATTAAATGAGTTAATACATGTAAAGAGCTTATACTGTGCTTAGCACATACTAACCACTTAATATGTTGGTGTTTATTTTTACTAGATAAAAGTGCTTTGCTCTCCCTCTGTCCGTAAGCCGGACCTGGATTTATACAGAGAGAGGAGCTATTATTACTCCCCTCTGGTGCTGGGAGAAGGAACTCCCTGGCCTTGTACTTCAGATATGCTGTCTGGAATCTGCTGATCTCGAGAGTGCCGGGGCGCCCTTTGCCTCATGGTTTTCACGGCTGAAGTCCGGGGTCTATAACTTATGACCTGGTTCTCTCAGCCAGGTGGAGTCTAATGGTACCTTCTGGGCTGTTCGGCCTCCCTTGGTTCCTACTGGCCCTACACTCCATGTGAGGTGTGGCCACTTCTTCGGTCTAGCCCCGTCTCTCAATGCAGACCCATGGTCTTCCTTCTTTGGAGATTCCTCCCCAAAGCTTCACTCTCAGCCTTTGTCGAGTCCTGCAAAGTCGCTGGGCAGTAGCCTTCTTCTTTGTCCTCGGTGTTATGCTCTTACCTGATGAATGGACTTCTCTAAATTCTCCATTCTCTCGTGGTTGGTTAAAGTTCCCCCTATACTACTTTCTTCCAGAAAGGAATTGTCAAAGTCATGTTTGATAACATTTGTCTGTTGCATGTACATTTAAATGATGCTTAGTATAAAATTCTTGGATCACACTCTTTTCTTTATAAGACTTGCTCCACTGTTTCCTGTTGTTGAATGTTACCGTGGAGAAGTCTGAAGCTTCTCTGAAACTTTTCCTTTATAGACAAGTTGACGATTTTGCATCAATTCTTCCAACTGCTCTAAAAAATTAATTTGTATTTTTATTATGAAAAAATTAATATACTATATTTTATCTATGGATGTATAAAGTCTATATAAGATATAAAGACTAATCAAACAAAGATTTGACTACTAACATCTGGATTAAAAGTATGCCAATTTAAACTGACAAGACAATTCTAAAATTTATCTGGAAATTCTAAGGACATAGAACAATCTCGAAGATGGCAATCTTGAAGAAGAAAAGTAAAGATGGATGACTTACACTTCTAGGCATTGTGTTTCTTATAAAGCTATAATAATTAAAACAGTGTGGTATAAGTACTAGGAGAGAGAAATAGATTACGCAACAGAAATCCAGAGACAGACCCACATATGGTACAGTTCCCTGATTCGTGACAAGTGTAATTCAGGGGAGGGGGAAAGATGTTATCTTAAATAATAGTGTTGGGTAAATCAGCTACCCACACAGGGAAAAAGTGAACCTTGATTCTCTACCTCATCCCATGCATTAATATTAATTTGAGATGGATCATAAAACTAAACATGAAAGTTAATAACGTTTTTAAAAATGGGATAATATTTTCATGACTTTGAAGTAGGCAATGATTTATTAAACGGGTTGCAAAAATCACTAAATATAAAATAAATATTGATAAGTTTTACTTAATTAAAATTAAGTTTTTTTAATCAGAAAACATCATTAGAGTGAAAAGGCAAGACAGATTGTGAGAAGATATTTGTATACGTATATCTGACAAAGGACTCTTATCCAGAATATACAAAGAATTCCTTCATATTGATAAGAAAAAGACAGACAACCCCCCTCCAAATGGGCAAAAACTTCAACTAGTACTTCACAAAAAATAAGCACATGAAAAAGTTCTAAACATGAATCATCAGGGAAATGTAAATTAAAACTACAATGAAGTGCTGCTACCAGAATGACTAAAATTAAATGAACTAATATCAAGTAGAGGCTAGGATGTGGAGGATGCATTCCTGGTTTAAATTAGCACAGTCACTTTGGAAAACTTTTTAATGATTCCAAAGTCAATATACATGTTCTTTATTACTTAGAAATTCCACTCCTTTGTATATTTCCAACAGAAATGAGTGTGTATCTCTCCCGAGAAGACATGGACAAGAGTGTTCATAGAAGCTCTTATCAAAATAGTTAAAAACTGGGAACAACTCAAATGTTAATGGATAAATAGCAGCACATTCGTATAATGGAATACTATGTAATATTGAAAAAGAATGAACTGCTATTCACAACAATGTGGATAAATATAATAGACACAAAGTAAAGTGAAAATCTAGGTGTGTAAGACTACCTACTGTACGTTTTCATGTATAGGCTGTTCAACACTAGACAAAACTGATGGTAGATGACAATGGTCAAAACAGCAATTATCTTTGACTGGAAGGGGGCAGGAAGGAGCTTTCTTGGGTGTTGGTAATGTTCCTTATCAGAATGGTAGTTACTTGGGCATAGTTACCTTTTAAAAACTCATCAAGGTATGCATCTAAGACTTTACTGTATATTCTTTACTGTAAATTCTACTTCGGAGAAAAAAATTTAAGGCTAACTTGATGTTAAACTTCAGTTGTCTTGTCATTTTCTCCTTGAAGTCTCATATCCCTGTTTTGAGTGCTTGTTATAGACAAGTTATTTTTTTTCTAGAGGTTATTTTTTCTTTTGTTCCTCGAGGTTATGGAGATTTAATTTTGGTCATGGTTTTTACCGGCTTTCTGGCCAAATTTTTCTGCGGTAGTTCTTTTTCTGCCAATCACTTTCCCTATGGATTTCCTCCTTTCTTCTTGTATTTTGTAAAGATCTATGCTATTTCCCTTTTGATTATTCTCACCTTTAAGTAAGGGCACTTTCTTCCTGCAGGGCTGACCCACTGCACATTTTCAAGGGATACCATCCAAATTGTATTCTCTCCAGCGGGGTGCCATTCACGTAGGATACAACGTTAATAGTGTCTTCAGGAGACCCTGCTGCCTAGACAACCTCTTTGCTGTCATGCTTGTGGGGAAGGGACCATAGCAGTGGGCCAAACTCTCCCTGTTCCCCATGATCCCAGCAGGGTTGGTGTGTGTGCTTGTGTCAGCTGGCATAGCCTTTCCTCCTCTTCAGAGAGAGAGGTTGGCGACTGTGGGGCAGCTTATTACCGACAGCTGTTCCTCTATCCAGAGTCACTGTGTCAAGCTGGTGGGTCTGCAACCTTCTTTCCCCACCTACTGCCCCAGCTCCTCTGTGATCTCGAATGGGGCCCAGGGGAACTTCAACCGCTGGCCTGCATAAAGTCCTATTCTAAGCAAGGTCTTGTTGGTTTTGCACCTCAGGTATTCACTAGTGTTTGAACATTCTGGGTCCTGCCAGCTCTGCCTGCAATACACAATCTCCTTTCTTACTCGGGTTGGATTGTCACCACAGAAAAAAGCCTTCCTTTATGTATATCAAGGTTCAGGGTAAAAACGGCTTAGTCATTTCATCAAAGATAAAGTTTCTTATTCTCCTTGTTATTTTCAGGTGATTTAAAATGTTTGCTGTCACAAACAATGCTGCAATTGCACATAACACAGTTTGTGTATATGCAAGTGTATCTGCAGAATAAATCCCTAACACTGGAATACTGGTTAAAAGAGTACTTATCATTCGAACTGATATTACCAAATTGCCCTTCATAGAAGTTCTACCAATTTATACTCCCATCAGTATGCATGCACATCTCCTCAGACCCTTGTTCACCGCAGGCTATCATACACTGTGGTCTGTGCCATTTCAAGA
Organism: Pteropus medius; assembly: GCF_902729225.1. Classification (NCBI taxonomy): domain Eukaryota; kingdom Metazoa; phylum Chordata; class Mammalia; order Chiroptera; family Pteropodidae; genus Pteropus; species Pteropus medius. Next base: position 51,581,456 of record NW_024349800.1, on the reverse strand, counting down.
GGTGAAAAATGAAGTCTCAGTGTCTTTTAAAATAATGTTTTCTCTTTTCATTTGTTTAGGAATTAATAAGCCCTTTGTGATATGAGTTGCAAATATTTTTCCCAGTTTGTCATGTCTTTTGATTTGCTTATACTAATTATTGCTCTATTGATTCTTTTTTTGTTTTTTTAATTCTTGAAGTTGTGTTTACAGATCTCTTCTTTGATGACTTCTGGGATTTTTACATCCTGAGAAATGACCTTCACTGTAATGCAAGGTGAGTCCCTTTTTTGTCACCTCCTGTTGTGAAACAGAGTTCAGAATGAATTTCTAAACACCATGCAATATGGTTTCAAGGTCAGATTTTATTAGAGAAACCTGTAAGCCAAAGGTCAGCAAAAAGAGAAAAGGTGACTAGTCCTCCGTCTTCTTATCATCCTATTGAGAGACGTACCGGGGCCTCCATGACTGGCTGGATGCAGAGTGGGTTTGAGTTTCAGTGGAAGGGTCCCTGATCCTCCTCCATCGCTCTTCCTTTTGATAGGATGAGCATGAAAACAGTCTTGTCTGTGGGGGGATGCTCAGGCCACTAGGCACCAACGAGTCCAGGTTCAGTCATTAGGATTACAACTATTCACAAGAATTATCTAGGAAAGTTATCAAACTTGAGAAATTTGGGGCCAGAGGGAAGTTGTATAATAAAAATTGAGGAGGATAAATATGCTGATTTCCTAATCTTGTGAAGCCAGGGGAGTCAAAAGATTTCATGTAAAGCTGATAAATCTGATAAAGAGGTAAAACACACTAAACAGTACAAAGGAAAATCCTAAGACTGACACTATAATCAACTAATTGGGTCAGGTTGTTGGTTTCAACAATAAAATCCATGCTAACTAGCTTGGGCAGGAAGGGATTTATTAGGTAGCTCATGTAGCATTGGAAAGGCTGGGTGAGCAGGCGGTAGGCTAAGCATCCAGTAACAACCCTCAGAACCACACTGCAGACCTGGCCTGCTCAGGCAGCTACTGCTCCTGCCAGCACTGCCCAGGAAGGTGCTTCCTCGACACCGGTAGCTGCTGCCTCCACCTGCAGAAATGTCCTTTGAACCTTCCTCCTACTCATGTCCCCCAAAGCCACCCACATGTGAGGCAGTTAGATGTGCCAGACAGTGTGCTAAATGCCAAGGAATACAGAGATGAAATAGGAAAATGGAAAGAAATCTGACTATCTCCCACTAGAGTAGGTCAAACGAAGCATAATGCTAAGAGTCAGGTTCGAGTGTGGGGCCAGGGAGAAAACAAGATGGGAAAAGCAAGTGAGAGTTTACTTACCTGTTTGGGGAAGCTGAGTGGTGGGAGAACCCAGAATCATGATGTGTGAAATATTTTGGCTAGAGGCTCTGATCACTGAACAGGGTGCTGGGAGGCCCCAAGAGCTTTAGAAAAGAGGTTCTGGGTTTTTGGATTATGCTGTCTAATATGGTAACCACTAGCCACGTACAGCTGTTGAGCACTTGAAATGTAGCTAGTGCTTATGCTGAAATAATATTTTGAAAATATTAGGTTAAATAAAATATATTAAAATTAATTTTACCTTTTTAAAAAACCTTTTTTAAGTGTGCTATTAGAGAATTTAAAATTACATATGTGGCTTACATTATATTTGTATTGGACCGTGCTGAGCGAGGCAATCAAGAGAAGGATCAGTGAGGCAGAAGCCTTTTCATCTCATCTTTCTCTCTCTTTGGTCCTTTTCTGCCTTCTTCTCTCCTTTTACAACTCACTTAAGAACCAGAAGTAGTCTTCTCCCTGTCACCCTCTTTGCTTTGAACCCCAACTCCCTTTCACAGGCAGGCTTCTTGCCAGGGCATGCAGGTACGTTCCCCACTCCTCTTGTCTTATCTGGCATGTAAAGCACAAGTTGGCTCAGAATGACAACAACTATGAATGAGGGAAAAACTCTAAGACATTTCATCATTGACTTCCAAACTCAGAGCTTTGCAAACATTGTGCATAGAAGCTGCAGTTCATTTATTCACTCAACAAATAGCTACTAATTGCCTACCAGGTGCTGTTGTTTCAGATACTGGGGAGACATACAAACAGCACACTGTTATTGCTCTCATGGGGTTTATATCCTAGTGTGTAATGGTTTTTGAAGAGATAGAAAGTCAGATTTTGAGATCTGTGTTATCGCCTTGATATGCCTACAATGCCAGTCCTCTTGTTTCCTCAGGGGTGTGTGGGGCAGTGGTGGGAGTGGGTGGGAAATAAATGGTTGGCATTACAAAACGAAACCATATTTTCCCAAACAACATATTTGTTAAAACAGGGCCAGGTAGGTCACCTCAATGGATGAAAGGGTAGGGGGTGTGAAACAATTGGGAGTGGGAGTAGCTGGGGCTAACTGGACCTCACGCCTCTCCTAAATAAATTAAAGGAACAAAACCAACGTGGAGCTAAAACAAAAACAGAAACAAAAACACAAGTTTGCAGATTAAATTTGACCCTCGGCCTCTAGCGCCGTAATCATGGCTTTGGGCTTAGAGGCCCAGTTTAAATCTGTCAGTGCTCTCAGTTTTCATCCTACACACCCAGCGCTGTCACCTGGCCCAGGATAATCCCGGCTTCAGTAGTCTTCTCCTTTTGAAGCAACTGAGTGGTTTCTTTTCCCAGGAATTAGAAGACCAATTTTCTGGTGGGGGAAGAGGGCTCCATCTAACCGTGTACAGAGTAGACGCGTATCAAGTGCAGATTCCATCTCAGAATCGGAATGGAGATGGTAAGAAAATCTTGTGCTGGATTCTCTCTGACTTGTAACTTGCCTTTAGGAAATTAATTTGATTTGAAGGCTTGTGTCCATCGTAAGCATCTGAAATCATTTCTCACTTAATAGATTCAAATATTTTTTTGACAGGTGGGACAACTTTTTTTTTAGTAGTTCTCTTTAATGAAACAAAAGAAATTTATCACACCTATACACTTATTAGCGAGGCAATTACTGAAACAGATGATTACAGTTTAAGAGATAAGTTATATAGAGATGTCTTCATTCTAATGCCTTTTTTAGTTACCATTTGTTAGTCTCCTTGAACATATGACTCCTTGAACATTAGAAGCATAAATTAATTTTTGCTATTTCTACTATTATCTACTACTACCTCACATAAGTTATGTGATAGCCTTTTGATTCCAGTCAAGTCAAAAGGTGGGCCCCGGTTTATCGTTGGTTTTATTCCCTTTCACACAGACTCGCTGGTGTGTTCTCTCTTTCCAAGTCTGTACACCATGTTCACCCACTTTATGGGGAGATTATTTTTAGTCATCAAATTCCTTAACATGTTGGTGATGAATTTCTGTTAGAGAATTTTTTTTTTTTTTCATTTAAAAAATCAAATCACAGCACGAATTTCATCTGGGAACCACATGTCTAGGAAAGTAATTATTTCAAACCCAAGGGCATAACCAACCACAGCTAAAATGGATCCAGTTTATGGTTCTCCTATACTTGCTCATAAAGCATTGTACTACCCCTAAAATCACTGTGCTACATACTGGGTACCGGCCACTAGTTTTGTAACTATCTTCAGAAATGACTTGGATATTTGGGACCTGAAGTTTGAGGGAGTTTGTAGTCTCCAGAAATGGAGACTACAACAGAGATTAGATGAAATGATCAATTTTGAGAAATTCTGAGGCTATGAAATGCAGATGCAAGAAAACAGAACCATAGAAAGTTTTTGAAAATCTACTACCTATATTAATGTTGACTGCAATTATGAAAGGAAATTAGATCATAATTTTCTTCAAAGAAAGGAAGGAGTTTATTCCTAACGTATACCTGCTCGGTACAGGTGCTTTGATGATCAAAGAAAATAAAACCTTGACCTCATGAAGAAAAAATTTTTGTCTCCTGTATCTGCCATCCAATAAATAATCATTGAATGAGGGGCAGTGAAGAGTAATTATACTTGTTAAGGACTAATTCAGCTAAACTTTACGTCTGTGCTTGTACACATCTATGGAGGTAAGGGTGAGATTCTTCAGAGAGGCATTTTTCCAATAGAAAAAGCCTCAGAACTGAGTTGGAACACTTTGCTCTTGATCCCGAGACTTCCTATCTGTTTGACCTTGAATACACCAGCATATGTCTCTGAGACTCAGTGTATTCTGTATAAATCATTTATGAAAATATAATGGGCATGTGGACTAGTACATTCATTTGGGAGAGCAATCCAGCCTTGGGGACTGGATTACAGGACTCCTCATGGTCCCGTAATCTCCCAGAGACACTGGCCTCAGCCCACAAAGGCACCTTTATGAGGATGTCCATTGCGTACAGAGAGTGTGCAGCAATCTCGTATCCATCTCAAGGGGAATAGGTAAGTAAAATAGGAAGGATCCTTATCACAAAATGCTCTGCAGCAGTTGGAAGTGATGAAATAGAGATATACAGAGCAACGTGGACAGACTTTTAAAAATGGTCTTGAGTAAATAAGACATAACAGTATCCTAAAACAATTGCACATTGGCTAATTAAAATCACATTCATGGAAAACAACTGTGACTAGTTCCTAGTCAAATTAAGTATGTATTTATTAAAGATACATACCCATCTGAGGACTTACTCAAAAATATTAGAAGAGAAACCTATGTAATGGACATTGAGAAAAATAACAACCTGAAATAAGAGAGGGGCCTTATCTAAAACCAATGACAAGAATATGGCATGATCTTCTCTAGTCTAATGAGAAACAGCAAAAATGCCATCTTCACCCCTGTAGTTGTAATGATTCCACCCACCCTGTTTGCTGTCATGCAATTTCTTTTTTTCAAATTGTTCATAAGGGGCCCATGACTTTTCCTATATTCTATTCAGTGATACCATTAATAATGCTTAGAGTTCATGTATGAAAATATCCTTTGTTCCTAAGATTTTCCTAGTCAAATTAAATATTAGATATGAATATAAAGTAATGAGTCTTTAAACTTGATCCAAATGAATGTTATTTCTTCCAAAGTAGTCATAGATTCCAACAGTTCTGCCAATGCTTGAAACGTTTCTGGAACTTGTGTGTGTGCGCGCGCGTGTGTGTGTGTGTGCGCGTGTGTGCACGTGTGCACTTAAAGGTCAGCCGAACTTTATATTATTTTAAAATCTAGCCTCGGTTATCTGGTCACTGCCCACCTCTGCAGCCTCATCCTATTCTAGTCTCTCCGCCTTGCCACAGTGTTCCAGGCACACATGCCTTCTTTTCAGTTTCTGTAGCACTTGAAACTCATTCTTGCTTAAGGCTTTTGCAATAGCTGCTCCCCTTGTCTGAGATGCTTCTCCTTTGAATCTTCCTTCTCAGGGTGGTCTCCTTGTCCATCAGGTCTTGCTGAAATGTCACATCCTCAGAGCAGCTCTCGCCGGTTACCGAACCGAAGAGCCATCTAATAACTTGCTCTTCCACCACCACCCTGCTTTAATTCTTTCCATTGCCACGACTATCAATCAGATATTTGTTTACTTATTGATAATATCCCTAACTTGAATAGAAGTCGCAAAACCTCAATGCCTAGAAAGGTGCCTGCCACATAGGAGGTGCTTGAAGAGTGTGTATTGAATAAATTGAAGAGTACGATTAACTCAGATCTCTTGTACCTGAGGTCCAAAAAATAAGCAACATAAATACAAGGGATTATTGTAGATTCTTTCTTCCTTTTTAGTTTACTCTTTTATTATTTCACAACTTACTTCATATCGCATATGCCTATTTATAACTGTATCTATTTTTTCTACAAGTTGTGGACTTCTGAAAAGAATGAACAACTTACTGTATATTTCTGTTTTGTCCCTTAGAGAACTCAGCACCAACTTTGATATTCTGAGTACTAGATAGATATTGTTATCAGACTGAATGAAATTTGAACGATATAGACAGCTCTGTGTGTGTGTGCGTGCATGTAAAAGGCAAGCAAGTATGCGGTGTGTGTGTGTTAGAGAGTGAGAGAGAGACAGAGAGATAGAGAGAAAAAACGATTGTATGGGCCTGTTTGGGTACAGTTTGTGCCAATGATTTTTAGACTGATTTGAGTGTCTGCTTACATTTAGAAACTGTAAATTTGGACAGAAATCAAATTTCTGGACCATGTTGTCATACAGCCTAAATTCTGTAGGACATAAAATAAAATGGAAAATGGACAAATGGAAATAAGGTCATGTACTTCAGATGGTACATATCTAATATACATAATACTCTGCTCTTTTCTACATAAAAACAATGGCATAAGAGAGGTAAAGGGGGATAAGACCACAAAAACCAGTGTTACCCCAGCATTTAACTGGAGCAGATGGAACAGATAGATTGTGAGCAACTTGAAGATGACCTGTATCCTGCTAATTTTTCTCTGCAGTGACTTAGCACAGTGTATAATACATAGGGGACACTTAGCAAAAGTTTGTTAATGATGGGTTGATGAAAAATGGATAAATTAAAAGTAATGAGATTGATTTTTTGTATGACTCATAAATTGGCTCAGAAGTCATTGGCTCAGGAAGAACTCACTCGAAGAGTTCCAAAAATGTGGCATCACTGACCTAAGTGTGAGATCTCTCTAGGACACATATTTAGCTTGCTATCCATCAAGTCTCTCAAGCTAGAAACTTCAGAAGCTTCTATGAGTCATCCACCCTACTTCTGTTCCACATCTAAGGGGTCATTAATTCTTGCCAGATTTACCTCAGAAATATCCTCAGCCCCCATCACCCAATTTCTAGACAACAGCCTCTTAACCGGGATCTGGCCACAAGTCTCCCTCCCCTTTGCAATCAGTCCTCCCCCAACTCGCCAAAGTCATCCTCATGTAACCAGTACATTGAATAAGCTGGACTTAGGAGGATTCAAGAAGAAATATCTTTGTTCTGTCTTTTGACTGGCCCTTTCAAACGGCTCTCTCAAATCTTTTTCCCGTTTTCTGGTTACTTTTAGGAATTAAAAAGTTCAGTCCAATCTAAAACCAAAACTTGAGTTTCTTATCCAAATTTTAGATCTCCCTTCCACTAGAGTGGGCCATAATCAGACTTGCAAACATAGTGAAGAGGGGGTTCATAGTTCTTTCTTTTCTCTTTGTTTCGTCTCCTCTTACACTAGCTGGGCTCAGGGGACAGGGGAGATTAGCGAAAAAAGAGGCAAGGTCTTTAGTGGTCCCTGCAGTTGTAATCACAGAACCCTCTGGGAGAACTAGGAGGTGATTCTCTAGTGGGTCCTTTTGAGGATTAGCTTAGAAATGCTTCCTCCCTGGGATAGATTACTAAGCATTGCTTGGACAATGCCCGCTGCAGCTAGGCTCTCAAATTTCCCCTCTTATTGTATTCCAGCAGACCACCCCACTCAGTGTCTCCTATGTTGGAATCATCTAGAAGGGCCTCTTAGAGTCTATAAGATAGCACAAGTCCAATTCTCTTCCTCACGTTCTCATGGCACCAAACCTCCCTATTGTTTCTGCAAGTGTGGCGTGTTCCGAGACCCATCGGCTTTGCTCTGCTGCCCGAGGTACCACCAGCCAGCCTTTCACTAAAGACATTTTTCCATTGGAATCACAAAGCAGCCTCTAGCTCCCTGCCCTTAGCCTTCTCCTGCAAAGCCTGGAGGTGTGTGAAGGTCAAAGCATGGCAAAACCAGCTCTAGGCCACTCTCTTTGTAAGTTCTGCCTAGACAGTCTTATATCTCACTTAGGATGTGTGTGAGTGGAGGAGACATAAACCTATTGTTCTCAGCTCTGGAGCCTCAGCCAAAACCCTAAGAAAGGAAGAGGCCTATTTCAACATGCTGCTACATTCCTTTAAAGACATCAGACACTGTTTTGTGTTGTTTTAATTAACTATTCTAAGCTTACAATGCTTGATTTTGAAGTCCCAGAAAAGACATTTTAGCAAGCTAAGAATTGGATTGCTGAAACTGCATCATTTTGCAAATGAGAAACCAAAGTGCAGGGAAGTTGACTGACTTATGGGAGACCACATAGCCAGTAATGACTGATGAGAGCTTGAACCTAGATCTTCGGCCTCCAAATTGTATGTCCTTTTGACCATATCCTACCTAACATGCTTCTCCTTTAAGAGGACCAGAGACATTTGCTTCTGAAATAAAGCTGCCCATATGTAAGAGTCGAATGAAGATAGTATGTACTTTTTATGATTTTCAGAAAGTTGGTGAACTAGATGCTGCATGTATGGGTGATTTTAATTTTTTGACTTACCTCTATTGTCTAGATTTCTTATAATGATCGTTTATTTCTTTTACTGTAAATAAAACATAAAATTATTCTTTTTAATTATAGGTCTTTATTATAGGAAATAATTCTACATAAATGAAAACAAAATTGCATTTATACAGTTTGATAAGTCCATTGGAGTAGAATAATAAGAACTGAATTACAGTCCTGGAACTACTTAACTTTTGACCTCTTTGGGAACAATTTCCTCAAATGTAATGTGTGAAGCCTGGACTATATAAGATCTAAAATATTTTCCATTTCTGAAAGTGAAAACTATTTCTTAAAAGCCTTATGAGGAGCAAATATGAAAAAAATTTTTTAAAGACTACATATGGAACAATTAAATCTCTCTCTCTCTTATACCTCATGTTTGAAGATCTTTCAAACCTTTGTAAATAATAAACTTCAAGTACTATTGTGAAATTTGGTTTTATTCTTCCTGAGCCAGAGAAATTACACGAGAGAAATAAAGGCCCAACGCTATGGGACTGGAAAAGGACTCCCCTCTTTTGTGTTACCGGCACCCCTGCCTTCTTGCTGACTCTGCTCACCCCATTTACCTGAGCACTCCTCAGCCTTCCGTTTGCTCTCCCATGGTTTTGCGATCCCTATGTCCCCCCGACATCATTCATTTTTTTAATGCTTCTTTGATTTCTCTGTAAAACTCTTGTTTCTTACCATTCTTGAGTCATCCGATAACATGAAGTCACGTTTGGGAGGTGCTTAGGTATCCGAATAATTACCAGACCCCACTTACTTGCCCCATCAGTTCAGATGGGTTCAGCCTGCCATGAGACATACACCACAGTCAGCATGTGAGGAGTAAACAGATGATTAAAATACGGTTTCTGTCCTCCTGAACTTACAGTCTAATGAGGGAATTAGAAATACACACGCCCAACCATAGTTCCAAGTAAGAGTACATATAATAACAAGTACAGAAATGGGAATCTTTATAAAAAGAGCTCCCGCCCCCCCACCCCCCAAGAAGAGCTGAATTCTGACTCACGAGTATGATAATTTATATGAAAAGTCTCAAAATATAAAGCTCCATGTCAATGTATGGCAATAAAGGACCATGATCTCTCACCTTTTTCCAACCTGGGCCTTCCACTCGAGTGAGATCGGCCTTGTCAGATTGTCCAGGTTAAGGCACTTCTGCCTCTGGGTGTGTTTACCCTCATGGTCTCCTCTTATCCTCCAGCTCCACATTCCCCGTGGAGTCTCCCCGACTTCTTCAGCCCTCACTGCCACCCCTTCCTGTTGCTACAGACTCAGAGCCTGCACTGCTCCATTTAGCTAAGCATGTGATGCTCTTCTGTGTTGCACATTGTGGTTCCTCGTGTATTAGAGTGTCTTCTCCAGGACGTTGACTGCAGCCAGCAGCCATGCTCACTGCCTCTGCTTCCCCCGCTGTCGCCCAGCAGAGGCTGAGCACACAAGGCATCCTCCATGTCTGTTTGATAGTAAGAGGTGTCTGTTAGAAGGAGGAAGGTCTGAAAGGTTCAATTAGAGACTCAAGGTGTGTGGGGTCCCCAACTGTCCCTGGAGCAGGGTGTCCTCACAGGAAATTTGGGTCTAGAAGAAAAGGAATTCGATCCCTTTTCCTCCAGCTCCCTTTGGGTCTTTCCCTCCCCAGCACTGGACAAAGCTGACTCTAGGTCGCTTTCTGCTGCTGCCACTTCCTAAAATTGGACCCACGGTTTGGACCTCTTCTAGAAAAGGGCTCACGAGTCTCTTTTTGCATTGCTGGCTCCAGATGACCTTCCTGGGGCCAGGCTGAGAAAGTGGAGTCAGTAAACTCTCCAGGTATGCTCTGGGCCTCTTGGCTGAGAAGGCCAAATTGCTCGTGGTCAGCTCTGCTGATGTCCATCCACTCTCTCCTAGGACCTGGGGAGAGAGGAGGAAGAGCCACCTCTCCAACTGTTCTATTTGACCAGTCTCTTCTTTTCCTCTCCTATGTTCCTCTTTTCCCCTTCATGCCTCCTCCCCTTCTCGTGTGACCTCCCCATTCTCCTCTCCCTAACCACTGTCTCTCTCGGCTTCTTTCTCAACTTTCAGCCTTAATTTTCTCGCCTCTGTTATCTCCTCTTCTTCCCCACCCAGGCCCAGCTGTAGCCCTCGGTGTCAGCCTACCTTTCTGTTTCTGGTTATTTCCACTGTCTTCTCTCCCATGGAAAGAGGAAGGATAGGTGATCACGTTCATGTACCAGGCAGGGAACGAGGTGACTTCCATACATTTTCCTCATCGTAAGAGGTAGATGCCGTCATCATCTTAAGAAAGGGAAACAGAAGCATTGCGTCGGGCTAACCTGAGAAGCTGGTCAAGGGTCCTGACAGAAGTGGCCTCACACCCCATCCCACAGAACTGGCCTAGGAGTGGTGGTGGCACTGGCGCCAGGGCGAGGTGTTAGAGGAGTAACTGAAGCTCTCTCCAAAGTAGGCCACATCTGCTATGCTGCGCAGTTCTGAGCTCTCCGATAAGCCCTTCCGAACACACTGCCTCAAGTCACACATCCAAAGTGAAATGTGGGTGTTTTAATCACTGAAGAGAATCCTTAATACTGCTCCTTCAGCACATAGCTGCCTCTCCTGCGCCAGGAACCACAGGGAGCCGATTGCTTCTCGTCCTGAACTGGTTCCAGAAGCATTAGGTGATGCTCAGTACAATTTTCAGTTGTTATCATATGAGGCCCTGAGAGACGCTTCTCAATTCTAGCAATTAGCCACACAGGGGTCAACCAAGTGTTCTCAGCTCTAATTAACAGCTGTGTTGAATCTGGGACACATACAATTCCTTTGGGCATATGTTCTTCAAACAGAAACAAAACCAGAATATCAAGCTCTCTCCTCCTGATTGGAGGCTGCGAAGTCTGAAAATTATTGCTGAGGGCATTCTTAATAAAAATTCCAGGAAGCTAAGCAGCTTCTGGGCTGAATATATGAATTTAAAGGTAAAAATATCATCTCGACACTACCATGAAATTATCCAGTGGGGCCCTGGAGGCTCGAGAGAGTGTTAGGAGAATTACGTGCCTCCTAGATGCACACCCAGGCATCATCGCCACATGAATCAAAGGCTTGCTCTCTGGCTTCAGAAGGAAAAGGAAAAGGAACAGGATACTTTGTGTCGGGAGACCTGCCCCAAGCAGGAACTATGCTTATGCGGCTCAAGTTGTTCTTTGGGTATGCTGGCATCTTGCCCTGCCTGACAGCTGCAGGAGTTCTGTAAGAAATCTGAGGGAGAATTTCCTTTGCAGCCATGACTGAGAACCCAGGATCAAGAGCTTTGCTGATAGAAAAGACATTATTACCCTTCAAATATCCCAAGTTATCTATTAGGGTCTAGTTGTAGCAGCCAGCAAAAAATCAGGACAGCTGGCCGTCTGGCCCTAGGTGGAGAAAATGTATTCCACTGGGGATCAGACTGTGGAATTTTTCTTTACTGGGAGCAAATGCAGAGACATTTAAAAATAGGTATATTTTAATACTGGAACGTTTCGAATGAATAGATGTGTATAGAACAACAGCTATGGCTCCAGATAAGTAAACTTCAACTTTGTGCCATATTTATAATTTACATTTACATTTGAACCTTCCCTTGCTTTTCCTGGCCCCACTCCTCACTCCCCACCAGCCTCCTGGGGTTGGTATCTTCCTGCGTATCCATGTCCAAGGGGGTATATTCTTACTACATATGACTGTATCCATAAGCAATAATACCCTCTTCATTTTCAAAGCATATGTAAGTGGTATCATTCTGTACCTCTCATTTGGTAACACTTTAAAATTTCCCTCAGCATGTTTCAGTATCATCCACATTCATACATGTAAATCCGGCTCATTCATTTTGACTTCAGAGAGGTATTTTATTATATGACTATATCAAAATGCATTTCTTTATTCCCTTATTGATAGACATTAAGTAATTTAAGTTTTTTGAATCACAAATATTGCTGCAATGAATAGTCTTGTACATGTCTCTTGGGGAACATATGAGGGAGATTTTTTTCTCTAGGGCAGTGTTTCTCAAAGTTTTGCTCTCAAGATCCTTTTACTCTGTCAAAATTATTAAGGACCCCAAATAGTATTTGTTTATGTGTATTATATTTTTCGATATTTATGGTGTTTGAAATTAAAACAGAAATTTAAAAATATTTACTATTCACCTAAAAATAACAATAGTAAACCCATTATATTTTAATATAACATATTTTTAATTAAAAAAAAACTCTATTTACCAAACAAAAAATATTAATGAGAAGGTCATTGTTTTGCATTTTTGCAAATCTCTTTAATGCCTGGCTTAATAGAAGTCAGCTGGATTTTTATGTCTGCTTCTGCATTCAGTCTGTTGCAATATGTTCTCTTGGTTGAAGTATATGAAGAAAAACAGGCCTCACATAGATACGTAGTTGGAAAAAGGAGGAGTATTTTAATAACCTTAAATAATTTCAAATATTCTTCACCAAAGATACTAAATAAAAAGTCAATAAGTAATAGTTTCTTAAAGGTTAGTTGCAATGTGGAATCTGAAATCCTATCAATGAATTCATATTCTGTTATACTAAAACCCATTGGTCATTTGGAAAACACTGGTTCATTGAATTATACATGTCTTACGAAATGTTGACAGATTTCATTATACAATATTAAAAAAAGCACATTTATTTATATCACCACTGACTTAATCGTAAGTGTTTAAAAATTGGGAAACTGTCAAGGTCATGGCAGTAGACTCAAGTTTTCCAAAATTCTAACTTTTGCTTGAAAGCTCAAAATTTATCATTGGCAACAGATGTAGTCAGTTGCTTTCCTTGAAGTGACAGGCTCACTTTGTTCATTTGTGAGAAAATGCCTGCCAAAATCCCAAGTCTGAATAACCATAGTTTGTCAGCCTTTCTTTCAAGTAGAAATGGTGCTCTATGAAAAAACGCAGCGAGCTCAGCTCCTAGCTCAACAAAATGCACAAGCGCTTTTTCTTAAGAGACCCATCATACCTTGGTGTGCAGAAGTGCTTTATGTGTATTTTTCATTTCGTTACACAGAATATTAATATTAAAAAGACATGTACTCTTGAGTTAAGATTTAACAAAATTTATTAATCATTTTTACTCCTTTGCAATAGAATTCTTAAGTAAAGCTGGGTGATGATGATGATGATGATGATGATGATAATGATGATGATGATTTTACTTCAAGTGCCTGACAGTAAAGAATACAATGGCAATCAGAACAGTTTGGTACCACAGCCTTGATTTGTGCTAAATCTCTAGCACTTTTACCCACGATTGCTTTTGCATCGTCAGTGCAAATAACACATTGAAAAAGGCACATAGTACAGACTATAGATCTAAGAGTGGAATTGCTGGGGCCTAGGATATGTAAGTGTTCAATTCTACTACATAATACTAAATTACTCTTCAAAGAGTTTTGCTCTTTTTAGATATCTACCAGTAGTGCATGAGTATTCCTATTTCTCCACAGCCAACATGAAACTTGTCTCTTGACTATGGTTTTGGTGTCCTGGTACAGATATTTTAAATTTTGTTTTGAAATACGTTCAGAGCATTCTGTTCTTAACAAGGCCTGCCCTCAAGAGACACTTATTTTAGCAGAGCCTCACCGACTGGGTTTTATCAGAGACTAAGCTACCTGAAGGAAGGGAAATACCCAATCGCAGCTCCCTCTAACTAACCTTCCTGTCTTACCCAAGGGGGAAAACAGAACAAAACAAAACTGAGGAGCCCTTGCGAAGATCACAGCCCACGGGGATAGGCTCACTAAAAGTCTGATTTTATACCTATTCAAGTAGTCATATAAAATACTCCCCATCCCCCAACCCACTTCCACAGGGCCTCTGGACAATAACAGGGGAATACAACTGAAAGAATTACGTGACTCAGATGTTGTTTAAGAAGAAGCCTCTAGAGAAACCTAAAGACAACAGGGCAGAGAGAAATAAGGACACCAGAAGAAATTTTAGCCCCTGACACCTACAGCTATTACAAACAGTAAACACAGTGTAACCCCCAACCAGCTAAACATAGAACTGCACACTAAAGACCTATTTACCCTGGTTCCTTTTATCCGTATATCACGTCTGTTTTTAACAAAAATATACAAGGCCTAGTAAAAGACAAAAGACAATTTAAGAGACAGAGCAAGCATCAGAACCAGACTCAGCTATGGCAGAGATGTTGGAATTATCAGACTGAGAATTTGAAACATCTATGATTAATATGCTATGATAGCTTTGTTTCTGTGACTCTAATTCTTACACATTTTGTTTGTTCCTTGAGTGGGACCTGCAGGACATTAAATAGAAGTGGTAATAATGATTATTCTTGTCTTTTTCCCTGAATTTAAAAATGCTTCTAACATTTTACTGTTGACTATAATGTTTGCTGTAGGTTTTTTGGTAAAAACTCCTTTCAGGTTTGGATGTCTCTTCCAGTTAGCTAAGAGTTTTGCGGGTTTTAAAAAAATCGTAAGTGGATGTTGAATTTTATTGAATGCTTTTCCTGTATCCTCTAAGATGATGGTGTGGTTTTCCTCCTTTGATTTATTAATGTGTTAAAATGAAATAATAGATTTTTTTTCTTATGGTAATTCACCACTGTATTTGTGTGATAAACCCAACTGGTCATCATTTTTAGAAAAATTACATTCCTGGATTTGGATTGCTATTATTTTGTCTAGGATTTTTTGCCTTTGTGTTCATAACCAAAATTGATCTATATTTTCCTTTCTTGTATAGTCATTGTCTGGTTTTGATATCAAGGATATACTAGCATCGTAAAATGAACTTTTCCATTTTTGAGTTCGTTTTCCGGAAATGAACTCTCCTGTAAAATAATATAAACCTCATCTTTTCTTTGTTGTAGTCTGAACTATTATTCCATTTCTTTTATGATTATAGAGCTAGTATTATTTCCTATTTTTTTCGCAAGTTAAATTTATAATTTATCTTAAAAATTCATGTCATTCGTTTTCAAATTTATTGGCACTAATTTTGTCAAAGAATTTTTATTTTATTACAGATACATCTATATACCTTTTCCAGTATTATTTGTGCCTTCTCTTTTTTCATTAATTAGCCTTACCAGAAGTTTGTCTACCATATTTTATCAATCTTAGACATTAACAGTTGTAAAATATTTCAAAGATGTTAAATGTGAAAAAAGTGTGGAAAAATAAAATATATTACCTTTTTGGTCTCTTCAGAGAACTAGCATTGTTATAATGTTTGTTTATTATATCATAAATGTGATCTTTATTATTTCCTTCCCTCTACTTACTTTCTTACTTCATTATTCATTTTCTAACTTCTGGATTAGAAACTTAACTCATTAATTTTATTTTTCTTTTTGAAATATGTACATGTAAGGCAATAATTTTTCCTTTTGTGTTATTTGTACTTTAAGTTTAATATACAATGTTTTCATTGCCATTTATTTTCTACATATTTTTTATTCATAATCATTTCTTCTTTGAAGACAAAATTAATAAAAGTATGTTTTAAAATTTCCAACCATTAAAAAATATTTTTTGTTTGTTATTTATTTTTAACTTTATCACATTGTGCTCAGAAAGCATGATTTATATATAAATTCTTCAACATATGACATATCATATGTCACACATTATGATATGTGACATAGTTAATATTTGTGTTTTCTATATGATTTTATAAGTTATATTGAAAAATTATGTATTCTATAATTTTGGGGTATAGGGTCCTCTATATGTCCATTAGATTAAGTATGTTAAATTAGTTATACAAATCTACTGTATCTTTAACCAACTTTCTTTGATCTTATTAATTCCTATGTGAGAAATATTAAAAATATACCAATAATATTATAGATTTATCAATTTTCCTCAAAATTTTGTGAAATTGTGCTCTCTATATATTTTAAGATGAAATATTAGGTCTATATTTTTTTCATGACACAATTAATTCAACCATTAATTTACTGAGCACCTACTATGTGCCAGGAATTGTTCAAAACAGGGAAAAAACAGCATTGAACAAAACAGAATTATTCCTTTTATTATTAAGTAATGATACTCTATCACTAATAACACCTTTTGCTCTAACATTTACTATATAATAATAATGTTGGTATATTAGCTTTTTTAAAATGTGTATTTTCCTGTTGTTTTTTTTATCCCTTTGTTTTCATCAGCCTATGGCAGGACTTTGTTTTTAAATGCAATCTGAGAATTTCTGACTTTTAATTGAGAGATATTATCCCTTTTATTTTGATCACTGATATAGTTGGTATTAATTTTAACAAGTTATTTTGTATTTTCTGTTTAAACTGCTCTTTGTTTCTCTTTTCCCATCATCTATTGTCTTGATATTTTTAAGTCCTCTGTTTTCCTCTATTAGTTGCGAAGTTAAATAGTATTTATCTATACTTTTAGAAACTTTTTTGTTGTTGTTAATATTTAACATATATATTTGCTTTAAAAACATTTCAAGTTAACCAAAAGTTCTATCCTCTTCCCAAACAATACAGAGGCCTTCGATAAATTCGGTCACCCCCACCTCCATTTGACATGTTATTCTTGACCGGTATTTTATTTAAATTTTGTTTCTATCCCCTCCATTGTCTTTAATATTATTAATGTTGTTTTTACAATTAGTATTTGTATAGACTTAGTCTATATCTTTACCATTTTGTCTCTCAACTCCTTTTTTTTGCGTCTCACTTCTTTCTTGTTTCAGTTTCTTTCTTTTGGTACTCCAAGAGGAAATAACCATCACTGATCTTCCAGTGATAGCCTGTCAGTAATAAACATTTTTCTGTTTGAAAATGACTTAATTTTAGAGTTATTTTAAAAACTACTTTATGCATATAATTTTAAGTGAAATAGTTATTTTCTCTTTGCTCTTTGAGTATTTGAATCTAGTCTTTAAGACCTTATTGTTGCTGATGAAATATCTGTCAGTAATAGTTATTCTTTCGTGGCAACATGTCCCTCCTCTCTGGTTGCTTTTGAGACTTTCTTTTTGTCTCTGGTATTCTATAATTTCACCGTCATTTGTCTGAGTGTGGATATTTTTTCCTGCCTGGTCTTCAAGGCGAGAATTTACATCTTTCTTTAAATATGGAAAATTTCCATCTATCTTCTCTGAACATTGCCTCACCTCTTACTTCCTCCATCAGGAACTCCTATTAGAGGTATGTAGTATCTTCTCATTGTATCTTCTGTATTTCTTAACTTCTCTCATGCGTTTTCCATCTCTTTAATCCCTCTGTACGGCATTCCATGTGATTTATTCAAATCTATGTTCCAGATAAATTCTCTCATCAGCTATGTCTAATATGATGTTTAACTTGCCTTTTTAAGCTTTTAATTTCAGTGACAATATTTCATTTCTAATAGATTTACTTTATCTGAAAAATCTGCTTAGGTTTTCTTTATTATGGCTTCTTTTCTTTCTGTATATCTTTAACCATTCGTTTAATTCATATTTCACCAGTTTTATACGTATGCGTCTGTGTGTAGTTTTATCGAACCTTATCACATGTCTAGCTTTGTGTAACCACCACCACCACAGTGCAGATACAGAACCGTTCCAGCCACAGGTCTCATGCTGCTTGTTAGAGCCACACCCGCTTCCCTCACTCTCCCATCCTGTTCTTAATCCCTGGCAACCAAGAATCTGTTCTCCATTTCTATAACTTTGTCATTTCAAGAATGTTGTATAAATGGAACAATATAGTAGGTCACCTTTGAGACTGGCTTGTTTCACTCAGTGTGATTCCCTTGAGACTCATCCAGGGTGTATGTCAGTTAATATTATATTAATAATTCACTCCTTTTTATTGCTCCATAGTATTCTATGGTATGGATATACCACAGCTGTTTAACCACTCAGCACTTAAAGGACATCTGGGTTCTTTCCAGTTTGGGGCTAAAATGTATAAAACTGTTGTGAATATTCATGTACAGTTTTTCTGTGAACATTAAGTTTTTAGTTCTCTGGAATAAATGCCCAATTGTTGGGTCATATGGCAATTGCATGTTTAGTTTCAAAAGAAATAACCAAATTGTATTCCAGAATGGATTTACCGTTCAATACCCCTAGCATTGTATTAATGATCCAGTTTCTTCATATCCTCATCAGCATTCTAATAGGTATGTAGTGATAACTCGTTGTTATGCTTTGCATTTTCCTAGTGGCTAATGATGTTTAGCATCTTTTCATGTGCTTGTCATCTGTATATCTTTTTGGTGTAATGCCTCTTTATATCTTTTGCCCATTTTCTAATTGGATTTTTTAAACCGTTCAGTTTTGAGAATTCCTTTATATTCTAGATGTACATCCTTTGTTGGATATGTGCTTTACACATATATTCTCTCAATCTGCAGTGTATCTTTTCATTGTCTTCACAGGGTCTATTGCAGAGCAGAATTTTTCAATTTTGATGAGGTCTAATTTATTAATTTCTCCTTTTAAGAATCTTGTTTTTGGTGTCAACTCCTTAATCATTTTAACTTAAAGGTTAAGTATTCTCTTTCTGATTTGCTGTTATATCTACTTCTTAGCACACAGATACTTTCCATTGTTGTTGACCAAGTAATTAAATTTTTGTATTATTTTTATATAGCAGTTTAATATATTTGAAATGAGAGTTGGTCCACAATAGCTAAATATCCCATGTTTTCAGAACCCAAACACTCCACATAAGAATTTTAAAAACTCAATTACAATTACAGAGCACATTCTCCTCTTTTCTCTAGTTATGCCAATGTTACATTTCCCATGGAGTTTATTAAGAATTTAAACAGAGGAAACAACTTAGCCATCTTTCCCTTTGACTTACTGCAATAATTTAAATCGTCCCTTTAAAACTAATGTGTGACTACATTTATATAAATATAGGTGTAGTTATGGATATACTGGAGATACAGATGTGGTTGTATATATAGACGAAAAAGTCTGGAAGAATATATCTCAAAAAGTTAGCAGAGGTAATCATAGGGTGGTGATATAACAGTGTTTACTTTTTCTTTATACTTTTCAACATAAATCCTAGTTGGGTTGGTTTCCTTTCTACTCTTAATTTAGCTGTGACAATTCTCTCAGAGACTAAGTATCTTCAAAAACCTTATTCCCATTCTTCTTTAGTAATAGAACCCTTAATTTTTAGCTGAATAAAGGGATGCCCAGAATAAAGACTATATTTTCCAGCCTCCCTTGAAACTAGGTGGAGCCATGTGTCTACCTTCTGGTTAATGGGATGTAATTAGAAACGTCATGTGCAATTTGAGGAAAGTGTTCTTGAATGGAAGATGCACACTCTCCTTCTTATTTTCTCTTTACCGACTGAGGAGCAGATGTAATAGACAGAAGTTTAGCAGCGCTTTTGGACCATGAAGATAAAGATCACACCCCAGGGATAGCAAACTGGAAAACTGTAAGAAGCCCATGACAACTTTGTGGACCTTGCCATACCAGTTCTAGGCTTCTCATCTCGGGGCATTTTACATGAGAGCAACATGTATGTTTAATCCACTATTAATTTGGATTTTATGCTACAGCTGAATCATACCCTGACATGGAATTCATGTATGATTCATATTTTTCTTTCTGTCTAAGGTGAGGAATTTATATTATATGCTTTTTCTCAGACAGGTGTAATGTAATTTCTTTAAGTGAACTATTAACCTTTGATTCTTATGCAGTTTTAAGATTGTTCAGTCTCACAAAGCTCTAGTTCAATGTAAACACAAGCATGTGTTTACCAGGACACACCTGTGAGTGTTGATGGCAGAATCCATTTGTCATAGCAAAAATTTAGGAACCACTGATGAAAATGGTTAAATAAATTGTGGCACATTCCTGCTATTGACTATTATACAACAGTGAAAATAAATTAACTATAACCACAATATTATTGATAGAAACAAAATGTTGAGCCAAAAGAACAAGTCCCAGGAGACAGGATACAATATGAATATAAATTTAAAAACAAATAAAACTAGCATATTGTTTAGGCCCATGGATATGTGTAACAAAATGTAAAGAAAAGCAAGTGTGTGAGAAAAGCAAAATTTAAGAGAGTGGCTCCTGCAGAGGGGAAGGTTGGGTGATAGGATGGAGGAGGAATACATAGGTCAACGCATATCGCAAAGATCATTTAGCTCTTGGATTGAGAGGCGGATCCACGAGTGGTTTATTATATTATTATAATACATACAGTATAAATCACTTAAATGAGGTTTACATAAGGACCAAAGAACCAATCATAGTCCTTGATTCATGACACACTAACATGAATAAGGACTATGATTAATCCAGTTTGGGGCTTCTGAAGTTCATAAAACAATCATACCACTTACGAAGCTGCCTATTAGGCCTGGTTTTATGTCTATAAATGAGGCAACAAGGATAGATGCATAGGTGGATCCACAAGTGGTTTATTCTATTATTTTGGTTTATTATATTTGTGTATCCAATTGCTTCCCTATCCAGGTTTTTAAAAATAATCTTTTAATTTTAGAATAGTTTTAGATTTACAGAAAAGTTGCAAAGATAGAACAGAGTCACTGTACACTTCCCACCGACCACCAACCCTGTTTTCCCTACTGTTAACATCCTACATTATTATGTTATGTTTGTTCCAAATAACGAACCAATAGCAAAATATTATTAACCATAACCAGACTTTAAGCTTCCTGAGAGCAGGGCTCATGCATCTTAGCATTCCCCAGCATCTCGCCTCTAGTCAGTGTTCCACATGTGTTGAATTGTTGAGGAAATTAAATTTACTAAATGACTCAATTGTCAGCAAAAATAAGCTCCATATTTCATGATCATTTATAATTTGCTTTAAGCAGCTAGAACTGCCTTGAGATATAACCCTGAGCTAAATTGGGTTTAATGTTCTCAAAAGTCATTGTTTTTGAATTATTTACAAGCATTCTCATTAGAATGAGCACAGGGAGCCAAGTGCTGAACTGGGTTGGTTTTTTTTTTTTTTCCTTTGCTGGGTTTCTTTTCAAAATCAGGTCATGGAAAATAGATGGTATTTCTTTAAATAATATAATCACGCTGATCCCTGGATTACAATTAGGTTACGTAACTTGCTTATGAACTGCTTTTCATTAAGACTTGCAGTGGGCAATGGGGCTTTACATTTCAGAGCAGAGCTGGGAGAACAATCCTGCTAAAAGCCAGAACACATGCGGCATCCGAGGCAGGGACTGCAATAGCTTCGGCACGGGATCGAGTTCAATGTAGGCGGTTCCTTTTCTCTTTAAAGCCTTAAAACATCCTTTGTCCTACCAAACTGGTTCCAAATATACATCTAAAACATACATGCTGAGGGCTGGCACTGTGAAGAAAGATCGTGGTGGCCGGTCCCCAGGAGGCTGAGCCATAGGGAGTTCTCCAGGGAGGACATTATCAAATTTCTACAGAACCATGGCTCAGTTTCATTTTTTTGCAGAACACAAATTACTAGGAAACATTTAAAAAATGTGGCCAAGGGAAGTAACAAAAATTCTAGTACCAGCCTATAACCATATCTTTGCAAATAAGCATTTTAGAGATACAGTAAGTAAACTAGAAGTTGTCAGGTCAGGTAGAAAACAAGAAGCTTGGTGTCAAATCACGTTGGAAGAGATTCTGAAGGGGGGCTGCATTCATCAAAATGTACAAACATCTGTTCTTAAAAGTGAAGATAAAGCCAACTTTCCCCAAAAGGAAGTTGTTCATTGCTGTTATACAGGGTACTCACTGCAAGATGAGACCAGTTTTTATACTAATATTAAAACCACCTCACAGAAGATGATAAGTGCTAGAAATGGAAGTTTTGCTGGAGTGTCAGAGGATGGGACAAAGAACTCTTGACAATAAATAAACAGGGAAAAGCTCTGCTGGAGAGTGAACCAGAACAGTCTCCTGGAAAGAAAGGGCAGTGTAATGCCAAAATTCTGCCAAATACAAAACTCTTTTTTTTTTTTTAATGGAATTACTGCATAGTGATTAAAATAGCAATCAAGAACAATTAAAGGAACTTGGGGCTCATCTCATACTGGAAGAAACACCTGTCATTTATGTGACCAGCCAAAAGGATAGTTCTTTAAGCAGTTAAATAAGTTTGTTTCTTAACTTTTGATAAATGTGATCACTTACAAATGCCCAAAGTTGAGGATGTTTTATCATACAGTTATATAAAATAATGAATAAAGAGAATTTTTTCTTTTTAACTTATAATTAACTTTCAAAAATTATGTTAACTTTTAACTATTTATATTTAATGTTTATAGTTAACTTTTATAAGTTTTTAAACCTGAAAATAAACTTTTAACTATCAATGATACTACTGATGTAGGCTATATGCGTGAATGTGAAGCAGCTAATTAATTCTAATGGTATTGCTCATTAATCTTGGCTTCAACACAGTATAAAACTTGCCTGAGTTCTGTTGGTTGCTGGGGAGTCTTTGATTCTTGTGTGTGTGTCTAATTTACTAATGAACTTGGTGTCATTTAGGGCTGAACCAAGCACATCTGAACGGGTCTGGCTGCTCTTCGGCAGCTGGGGAAGGGCACCCACAGTGTTCTGAGCAAAATTGGAAGAACACCAAAGATGAGATGAGTCAGACGCTCTTGGAGTGTGTGGTGAGTCAGAATCAATGGCCCCCACCTCACCCCAGCTGTAGCAAAGAAAAAAAGGGGGGAGTTCCAAAGGGAAAGTAGTAAAGGACACACCACAAATCTGCCTTTGACCCTTTGCACCTTGAGTACCGTGGGCCTTGCCTGTTCCTAAGGAGGCACAGCTCAGAGGCCACAATGTAAGTGATGGCCAGAGGGAGAGCCAGCAAAGCTAACCGTAATCCTAACCCTAGCATGAGGGACAGCAAGAAAGGGGATAGAATGACCAGCACTTGCTACTGGGGTATGATCACCAACAATGAGTCTTAGAGAACCTGCAAGTGGCCCTGGGAGATTCATCAGGGAAAGCTCTGGATCTCAGAGACTTGGGTTTAAATTTAAATCTTCGGTCACTCATGTGTGTGATATTGGGGCAAGTCACTTAAACACACTGAGCCATATTTCCCTTATCTGAAGGTAGTAATATCCTTTCTCTCTAGGTGGTTGGTTTGGGGTGTGGGTTGCAGGGTGCTAAGCAGGATTCCATGGTATTGCTTAGCTCAACATTGGGTCTAAAATAAAGGAGGTACTCAGAAAAATATTTGCTGAATGAATATCTGACTGATATTACCACTAGATCATCCAGTTGGGGCTGTCCTTGATACCTGGTGGGCATTTTTTCGAGGACACAATTTCTTTAGACCCTTTCACATTCCCCCAAGATCAGGACCTGTCTGTCTCCTAATCTGGGAATTGGCTATGTCCTATGAAGAAAGATGAAGTGGAGAAACTACAAGTATC
Organism: Pteropus medius; assembly: GCF_902729225.1. Classification (NCBI taxonomy): domain Eukaryota; kingdom Metazoa; phylum Chordata; class Mammalia; order Chiroptera; family Pteropodidae; genus Pteropus; species Pteropus medius. The sequence goes on along the minus strand of NW_024349800.1, from coordinate 51,557,793 downwards.
TAAAGTATCAAAAAGCTCTGCCTAATAATCTGCAGACATGCACAGCCTTCACAAAAATGGCTATCCCAGCCAAAACGCCACTGTTAAAAATTAACATCTTAATAATGACGAGTCAGAGGCTTTTGAGTCGTATTTCAGTATTAGTGCTCATTTTGAAGAATTATCATTCAGCATTCTTTTGACCAAATTTACTGAAGGCTGCTCTGCTGCAAAGCTTTGTTTTAGGTCCACCCAAGAGAAAGAATACAGATAAGGCACAGAAGCCCTATCTAAAACCTACAATCTTGTAGAAGGAAATGACTGCACAGATGACTATAGTAAAAGGCAGGCTGTGGTAAGAAAAGCATGAAGACAGAATCCTGAGACGATCTTGTTAATTTTTGTAATTCTCTCAGGGCCTATTTTTTTTACCATGCAAAAAACAATGATAATAATGATAATGAGGATGAGATGATGATGATGATGATAATGATATAATTTCCAACATCTTGAGTACTTACTACATACCAAGCACTATACTAGGAGCTTCATGCATCCATACTTTGTTTTATTTAATTTTTATAACAACCTCTATTAGGTAGCTTCTCTTATTAAAGCAGATTACAGATAAGGGAATTAAGGTAAAGATTTTCTCTGGAAGATGCTGAAAACATTCATTTGCTTGTTCATCTGAATGTCAGTGCCATATAAAAATTTGGGAAACAAAAATGGAAGAGAAATTTTATTTTGCTTCTAGATGCTACTAAAAAGTAGACTTTGAAGGGGGAAAGAAAATTAACATGACTGGAATGTCAATAATGTGCCAAGCACTTTTACATCATGATTTCATTTAGTCTTCATTTTAGAGTGAAGAAACGGAAGGTTAGAGAGGAATGGAAGGTTAAGTTGAGCCCACACATGCCTGACTCCAAAGTCTACATTCTTTCCATCCTACCAGTAGAATTCTGGCTCTTCTACTTACAACTATCAAAGTCACTTACATTTTCTAAACCTCGATATTCTTAACAGTAGAATGGGGATAAAATGCCTGCTCGCCAAGCCCTTAGGATGTTTTGAGAAATCACATGAAATATTTGGGATGGTCCACAAAAATGAAACAGGCACAGATCCCAATGACAAATAATCCAAATCTAAATAAAGGAAATGTAAACATAACTAAGATTTTTTTTAAAAGTTAGGTATCATTTTTCCTTTTTGAGCAAAATGCTGGGAGCACAAAAAAGAGAGTTAACTTTTGTTGCTCGGGTGAGCCATTAAAGAGTTCATCTAGGAGGTGATATTTGAGCTAAACTCTTAGAATAAGGAGGATTTTATTAGGAAAGAGAGACACAGAGAGAGAGAGAGAGAGAGAGAGAAGACATTGTAAAGAGAAGAAATAACAGAGTCAAAAGCATGGAGGCATGAAAGAATGTAATGTGTCCAGGACATAGGACACAGTAATCTTTAAAGAATGGCCAGAGTACCAGGTGCCCTGGGATTGGGGGATGATGAGCCTGGAATGGCTAGACCAGACTGAGAAGGCTCTGAATGCTGTGCTAAGGCCTTTAGACTAAATTCTGTAGACAGTTGGGAGCCACCAAGGGTGACTACCCAAAGAATCCATGAAGACAAAGAGTCTGAACAGAGCCTTTTACCATCCTGTTCTTGTGATGATCACAAAGTCCCATGTTCAGAACATCACAGTCTGTTGCCATGGAAATAGTAATGGGCCTCACTATGGGAATAAATCATCCTCATCATTATACCTTTCTTCCAAGGAACTCAAAGTGTTTGTTGTATGTGTTTTCTTTTCTTTCTTTCTTTTTTTAATAGAAGCACCAGATGGTGGTTAAGGGAAAGAAGAAAGCCTAAAGACTGTTGAATTAAAGGAGATTTCAAAGGAATGGAAGGAAAAACAAGTTGAATTTTGAAAGGTTTAATCAAAACAGATGGCAGAATATCTCAGCCTGAGGGAAGGGGAAAATTATCTCAGAACTCGTCTGAAGTGGGAGCTTCTTCACCCTTGCTTCCTGGGTCCCTGTCTGCTGCCTCTCTGCAGGCTGACTGTTCACACTGGCTAATGAGGAAGGAAAGATGTGCGTGTGTGTGTGTGTGTGTGTGTGTGTGTGTGTGTGTGTGTGTGTGTGTGTGTGTGTGTGTGTGATTATATATATGCCAGACATAAGAATTAACATTGTCGAACTGCCTTTTTAATGAAGTTACTACCAATGCTGACTTATTATGCATGTGATCTTTATTTCCAGACTAAAAAAATTTTTTTTAAATAACCAACAGGAAATTTTGTTACCTTCACAAAATTATGTCCGCTGTTTCCACTCTGGAAGTAGAAGGAAACTATTATTTTTGTGTGTCTAATCTGTACACACTTTCTTCTATCACCCTATTTTAATGACTTATTTTAATTCGGTCTTTGGAATAGCATAGTCATATGAGGTAGGCATGGTTATTCCCTGTTACAAAGGAAGATGAGGGCCAAAGAGATTGCAGATATTATGCAGGTTATTTCTAAGTGGCAGAGCCGTGGTTAGCTCAGACATTTTCCAAAATTCCAAAGCAGTTCTGGCACTGCCGCTCTAAGACTGAGAGAACCTGGGCAAGTTACTCATTCGTTCTGGGCCTGTTTCCTCTATTCAATAGGAAAAACTATGCCACTCCTAGCATTCTTCCTTTGGAGACATGGGCATTTGAACAATGATAAATGCTGTGCATATTTCCTGATATTATCATTGAGACTGATGAGTCCCTGTCTTCCCAGGCTGTCGGGTTATTTTGACTGGGCCAATTGTATTCTGAGGACTGAAATAGTTATTTTTAAAAATTATAAAATGCAAAAGGCAGGGAGAAGTTAGGTCGTTAGGATAATGTAGTGGTTACATTTATACGACATGTATTTAACGAGTGTCTACTACATGCTGGGCACTAGGCTAATTGGTGGAGATACTAAATGAACACAAGAGACAGGGTCTGGCTATCCTAGAGGGTCTAGAAAAACAGCAGTCATCGGAGGATTTCTACCTGGAAGGTAGATTTAAAATGAGGTCCCAGCCATTATCCTCCACGAGACAGCTTTCTAAATTTGTATCTTGTACCTTCTTCAAGGAGGGAAGGAAAACTATATTACTCTTCACCTGCCCTAACAGTGGGGTGTGTGTCCCCACAACCTCTTCATCCTTACCACATACAATACTTCTCAGCTTCCTGAATATTTCTGAGCTTGCAATACGAACCACTCATTAGATCGATCAAGTCAAAACCACTTTCATTAGAATCCTTTATCATTCTGCCTTTTATGGGAGCTCTACTTTATGGGAGTACACCACTGGCTGATAACCCAACTGTCTGGCTGCACGTTGTGGTTTTACTGTGAGCAGGAAGGGAAAGCAAGAGGGGCGAGGCAGCTACCATGCAACAGGGAGGGCGTCATAGCCCCCCAGCCCAGGACTATGCGGTTCCTTATCTTCAGGATGACCTTGAATCCTTCCAACCTGCCATGGCACAGAAGGGGAAATATTTTTCCATAAAAAGCTATACCTTTCATTTTGGACATTTATAACACATATACTGTCTCGAAATAGTTTTTCTCTGCTCAGTTACTCTGATTCACCTGACACAGTTCTCTCTGTACAAGCAGATTTTACTAAGGCTTAAGCGAATTTGGAATGTTTCTTATCCAAGGTCTTTGGACATGAGGCTGGTGGGAAAATAAAAGACCTTTTCTAGGGAAGAGGGCTCAGGGGGAGCCAAAGAACACATCACAAACATGTTATAAATGCCAGGAGGTCTAGAGAAAATTAAAGATCACAACTAAACAGGGCTTGGAAAACCTGGAAAGGCAGCAACAAGGACAGTAGCTGGGAGCAGAGGAGAGGAAGGGGTCAGGGGGCACTCAGGAGACACAGGCCTTTGAGAAGTTTTATGCATCTTCATGGCCATGCCAGATTTTTTTTTTAATTTCACTCATCCTCCCTACCCCTCTCCCCTTTGGCAACTATCAGCTCGTTCTCTGTATCTGTGAGTCTGTTTCTGTTTTCTTTTGTTTATTCATTTGTTTTTTTTGAGATTCTACATATAAATTGAAATCTGTGGTAACATCTTTCTCCTGACTTATTTCACTTAGCACTTATAAAGTCTACACGGTCATCGTGTTGTTTGCAAATGGCAGAGTTTCGCTTCTTTTCATTGCTGAAGTAAGATTCATAATGTGTGTGTGTGTGTGTGTGTGTATTTATTGTGTGTGAGATAACTTCTTTATCCATTCATTTAACAATGAATACCTAGGTTGTTTTCATATCTTAGCTATTGTAAATAATGCTGCAATGAACATAGGGGTGCATATACCCTTTCAAATTAGTGTTTTTGTTTTCTTTAGATCAATACCCAGAGGTAGAATTAGTGGGTCATATGGCAGCTCTTGAAAAAACTTTAACTATTTTCCAAAGTGCCCGCACCAATTTGTAATCTCACCAACAGTGCGTGAGGGTTCCCTTTTCTCCATATCCTCACCAACACTTGTTATTTGTTGATTTTTTTATGATAGCCATTTTGACAGGTGTGAGGTGATATCTCATTATGGTTTTGGCCAGATTCATTTTAAGGCAAGGATAGAAGGACTTCAGGAGATGGGTTATGGCCTTCAAAAGGATTTTGGATTTTATTCCAGGAGTCATTGGATTGGATGTTAAGATTGAATGAGGAGGAGGAGGAATTAAGGAATCAGCTCATGGTGCCACTTATGAAGATAAATTTTAGGCATTGACAAAGGTGCTTGACCCTGAGAGAGAATCTAAAGGAGAACATTTTGCCTTTAAGTTTGAGTTGTGTTTGCAGGAGTCTGAAACTCAGAGGAGAGGTTTAGGGTTGGAGAAATGAATTTGGGAGTTGTCAACAAGTAGATCCTTAATGCCATGGGAATAGACATAATCATCCAATGAGAGAGTGTAAAAGTGTTACCTGCATTTTAAAAGAAGACAAACTGAAGTTGGGGGAGATTAAATAACTTGTCAAATTATACCTATTCTGTCACCAGCAGCGGTGGAACTGAGATTCAAAACAAGGCCCATAAGGCTTGATCACCAAAGCAAATACAGTTCTCTAGGTACTTGCTCAAACGGGAGGAAAACTCAGGCAATATTCTGTCTCTGTCCTTTAAAATATATTCTTTCCATTAAAAGCATCATGGATATATTCTTACTCCCATCTTATTTTTTTCAGTAATCAAGCAAGATATGACCTTTGGTCCATTATCTTGAATCTTCCGAGGCTACCTTCTGGCTTTTCTCTTCCATCCTTCCCGTATGGGCTTTTGTACATTTTTTTTTTTAAGTCTACTTTACTTTCTTCTAGTTTCCAGATGTCCTTGTATTCTTGAAGAACTTTCATCATTTCAGTCATGTTCATTGCTCTCTCACATGATACCTGTTTGTTTCTAGCTTCAACTTAGAAAAAGATAGTTTGAACCCTACCGTTATCTTTTGACATTGACCAATTCTAGTTCTTGCTCCGAGATGTCTTCTTAAAATTCATAAATCTTGTTTCGGGGAGGGCCAGGTATTTTAACCATGCTTGTCCTCCATCGCTAAGGGCAAGATCACCTTCAGGTCACCTGTTGGTTGTTTGTGGTCAACATTCATTCAGATTGCCTAGTAGTCATGCTGACCAGTTATTTAATATTTTAAAGATCACCTTGGCTAAAATACTAACATTCCTAGAATAGAAGCATAATGAGAATGACACCTTTCGACTTTAATCAGCTTGAGAACTCACTGATTTTAAACGTTAGTTTATAACTCTTAGTGGCCCACTGACTTCTACATTTTTTCTGGAAACAGTATGATGAAATAAACTCAGCAAGCATCCCAAACAGATGGTTTACATACTTTCTTTGCTGGGAATTGCTGCTGCTACTAGTACTTAAGAAACTAGATTTCCCTATGCCTTCGTGCAGTGATTCCAAACCGCAGCACCCTTGACCCTTGGGGAAATATAAGAATCTCCAGGTGCAGGAAAGGGACTTGTTTGAAAAACACATTCGATACTAAAATATACTTTTATAATTTGAAAAATAAATAAGAAGCCTTTTGTTTTCATGATACAAACTAAAGAAAGTAAAATGGACATATACAGAAATAAAATAATCTCAGTAGGGAGGCCAGCGAGAGGGCAGTGACTATCTAATTTCTGTGTGTGTGTGAAACACAACAAAATAAGAAATATATTTTACATTTTAATTCAGTATGCAGTTGTGTGTGAGTACAAAAAATATTATAAGCAGTGCTTATTCTTTTTCTTTTTTAAATGTTGGTCATGACCAACTAAATTGATTTCATGATCGACAATTTGAACATTTCCCTCAGGAGGTAGTGTCAGAATCTTGGGAGAGAGTAAGACTTCCAAGTTTACTCGAAAAAAAAAAAAGAGACAATTTTTAAGTAGGCAACTATGTCCTCGGGAGCGCAGACTTACTTCTCTTTTCCTCTCTCCACAGTTCCTGTGACGTTGTTTTTTTAAATCCCAACTCGCATAGACAATGAGAATGAAAACCAGTTTGTTACAGAATGTGGAAATCCTAGATTCCGTTCTATGTGAAGTTGATAAATTGTAGATACATGGTTTCATTGTTTAAACTTAAACGTATCTAACAACCTATCAAGAGCTTGATTAATAAATTGATTATTAACAAATACACAATTAATTAATTAGCTTTATCTTGTGATTTTTAGTTCTATCGGGCAACTTTTTCCTGCATTATAAATGAAGGTCCAATCCTTAGCTTACTCGGCTCACAGGGAGACAAAGTCCCATTCTCGTGACATACATGAGGCCTCACCCTCCTGTACAGGATGGGTCACATTCCACTCAGCCTCTTGAAATCCCAAGCAGTGATGCTCTCCTGACTACCCGCACCCCTAAACCCCATCAAAGTCTTCTGCAGCTGGTCTCTCTTGCTGGCCTTCTTAATTTACTTTTTAAGTTAACCCTTTTCTACGATGATCTTTCTAATCTTTTCTCCTATTTCCTGATCCCACAGCTCTTGTATTACTCCCATCTTTCCCTTCCCCTGAAGGCAAGATCCCAGAACAAGTATATCACCTGCTTAGTCTATCAAACAATTGTGTAAGCATAGTTCCTTGAATAATGTGATATTGTGATTTTTCCTGGTATAAACCAATAAGATTCATTTCGACATTTCATACTAGCAAGAGGAGGAGTGGGCTGTCTTATGGCCTCTAAATAGGGACAACTGCTCAGCCTGTCTATTCTAATTGCTGGAGGGGTGAGATGGGAATGGGGTTGGGGCAAAACACATTATAGTGTTGAGCATAGATTTAGAGTCAGGCAAACTGGGATCGCAGACCATACTCTGTTACTCCCTAGTGGCTTATGACCTTGAGCAAGTTTATGCCTATTTTAGCGTTTAGTGGTGATCGGATTGCATCCTTCACAGAAGGATGGCGAGAATGGAATGAAATAAGACAAGTAACACAGGATCTGGAACCTGTTAAGTACTTGGTAAGTGGAAGCTATTATCTCTGAGAAGATGTACATTATGGTAAGGATGTCCATACACTCAAATCGAAATTGGGTGGCTGTCATCCTGGCATGAGGTAAATTTTTTTTGGCTTGTGGACTCTCTGATTCTCTCTGTACATTCGTTTTCATCTGTCTACTAACAGCTTTCTCTGCTTTCTCATTGTTTTTTGCCTCTTTGACTTGGGTTGACAATTTGGTATCTTTTCAGTTTCAGCTACCACTGCTGTGTTTCTTAGTCCAAAAACCCAGGAGAGGGAACTGGGTTTGCCTAGTTCACCTTTTCACACCAGACCATAATGGGTAGGATAGCCCCAAGTCTGGGGCCCACTCCTTCAGTCCTTCACTGCATGATTACTTTTGGACAGAGTAGTGGTGTGGCATCTCCAGGGGAGTTATTCAAGAAGATGTACTTGGAAGAGAGAATGGCTTATCTCTAGTTGAACTTCAGGTTCAACGATTATCCTTATTTTAATCTAAAAAGTCCTAGTATGTGACGATAAAGTTCTACCAAAGTGATAAATTGTTCAATGAACCAACTTAGCAGGTTAGTAAATGGGAGTGATCGTTTGCTTTATGAAGAGAACTCTGCTTTCCATGAGGAACAATCATAGGATTCCCTCCACCAGCAATTTCTCTTTTTCACACATACAATTAATTTTACAAAGAGTGATTTACCTTTTCTCAGGAAAAGTGAGTGAGTTTCCTTGGGTCACCACCACTCGCCTCACCGTTTTGACATGATACTCAGTCCGGTTCATTGATGTACTTTCTTAGGTATGTGCAAACCTCTTCCTCCCACTAGTTTATTGATGACTGCATTCAGTGGACGGCTATCCTTAACTCAGCATCTCTTTTTACTTTCTCACTTTATTATTTCTTCCTTTCTTTTCTAATTATTCCTGCACCATTTTTTTTCCTCTCATTTCAATCTCATTTGTTTTTGCTATTTTCTGTGTGCTTCGCACTGGTGGACATGCAAGAACATTGAAGAATAAGCTTCCAGTCAAGGGTCTGTAGTGTGGCAGCAGACACATCCAGGCTCCCATAGCACAGAAATACTAGTACATTGTTCCTCAAGTCCTGTGCATACTTCTGTACTATGCAAGTGATGTACACCTTTGTTCTACAGTTGGGTCTACACTCCAAAATTATATCAATAAACTAGAAGACTTAACTCCTCACAGAAACATGTTCTTACTATATGGCCCTGACTCATTAACTCCTTAATTCATAACCCCACATTGGCTGTTATCTCCTATCTCCATCTGGACATTATGCCAACAGTTTAGCATATTCGAAATTGAGTTCATTGTATTCTCCCTCAAACTCTATCCCTTTCCAACTTTCCTACTGACGATGATGAGTGTGATGATGGTGAAAGGTGCCACCTCCACTTGTTCAGAGCGTTGCACTCTCTTGCATATCACCTTGTGCTGCGCTTTCTCGCATGCCATCTCCGTTGTGTGTCACAAAATTACCATGAGGCTGATAGATGCCAATGTCCTCACTTTACAAATGAGGAAACTGAGCCCAAGAGGGGAGAAGTTACTTGTTCAAAGTGACAGAGGTCTTCTATCTCTCAGTTCTATGTTTTAAGCTCAGGAGCACTAACTGGCTGGCACCTTTAGCTTATAACCTCATAGTTGTTTCTGTTCTTTTCCCTTTATCATGTCCCATATCTAACCCAACACGAAGTTCTCCTGATTTTTCTTCTGCAGTATCTCACATTTGCCATAATCCAAAGCAGTTAAAAATCTACCTCCCGGTCCAGGCCCTCGTTCCTCAGTCATGCCAGCACCTCTTGTTTTCCATTCTTCTTGTGGGCTCTAATTCATCCAGAAGACATTTGTTGGCATATAATGTTGATTTTGTATATTTTCTTCCCTCTTTGCTATGTGCATTTTGAGGTCTAATTCTGGCTTCCTATTAGGACTGACATGAGGGTCTCATATACAGCAGTTGTTAGGATACTAACACCACCATTAGGAACTCCCACACCCCATTCGAATAGTAAATATCTGGATAATTGGAAAAATTATATGTGTCAATATACTGCTCTCTTGATATCACTCCCTTGTGGCTATGTCAGCTTCCTGTTTTCTATTTTGGAAAATTCAGGCTCCCCAGGCCCTGCATCCAAAACAGTCTATTAACTATGAATTTGCCGATCTTGCTCTAGATATCAAAGTAATGCAGCACTTAAACCATCTGTCTCAAGATTCAAGGGTGCACGTAGCCAGGGGCCCCCTTCAGGGGTTAGGTGATGGGTCTATCAGTTTCAGTGATGCTAGATCTTTCCCAAGGAATATGAAAAGAACCAATACTAATTGTGTACCTTCTCGATGCTACCACGAAGTCCGCATTTTACTCACTGAATGCCAACATCAAACCTGCAAAACAGATAAGGATGGGGGTGGGGCTCCAGTTTGGCTGCCTACCCTGGACTCAGAGTTCTGACAGGTCTAGGAATCTTAAGAAGCCTGGTGGGAAGGGAGCTATTTGCCCTTAGAATCAAGGAGGTCCTGAGAAATGAGTCATTCTAAGGAGATTGGGGCAAATTTGGGTGGGAGTGGGAGGGATGTCGTGAGTATGGTAAGCTGCCTGTCATTAATATTCTCTGCTGACTCTGTTACAGGGATTCCAACCTTAGTCCTAGTGAGACTGAACAAGAGTAGAAACAAACGTTACCTTTGCTGGGCAGCTCATGTGTCGGGGTGGACCCCCTGGGTCTCTAGAGGAGGGTGAGAGCAGAGAACACACAGTAACCTGGGAGCATGAACACATCAATCAGTCCACCTTTAGTCTCAGCCTAGACCTTGACTACTGGGCAGCAGAGTTCACCCCAGGATGCCACAGCCAGAAAACACAAATGGTAGTCTCTGTGGGCTACTTGGATGACTATAGTTCTTTAAGAATACTTGTGAGACAACCACCAGCTCCATGCTACATGCCCCCTTCTCTACTCCCAGAGCTATTTGGGAAGACATCAAAGAGGCCTACTTCACAAATACTATTTTCATTGGCATAATTTTAGTCACTGTCCATTCTCACACCTAGCTGGTATGGCCTGGGAAGCAGATCACAAACATATTTTCATCTCCATTATATGGATGAGAAACTGAGGCTTGGGAACTATAAGTAACTTGTCTAAATCAATAAAATTAGAAAGTGGAAAAACTTAAATTAGAATTTAGGGCTCCTTTATTTTGAAATCCATGCTATTATTTATTCAACAAACATTTATTGAGTGTCTACTATATGTCAGGCACCGGAGGTAATGGAAAACAGATAAGGTTCTGCCCAAATGAACGTCAGTGGCAGAGATTGACAGTTGTTCACCAAAATTCAGTCTCCTCTTCCTTCTGGACTCATATCCGCTAGCCTATATTTCCCAGCTTCCTTTGGAGTTAGGTCTCCGGCCTGCTGAATGTGAATGGAAATGATGAGTGACACATCCAGGCCTGGCCATAAAAAGCTCCCTCACATGTTTCTCTATGCTGAGATGACTAGTGCCATGTGTGGAAAATGGAGAGCTGCCTTTGCTGATGAGGAACATATGATTTGGCCTGTTACATGAACAAGAAATCAACTTGCATTGTGTTTGAAACATTGCATATTTAGGAGTTTATTTCTTATAGCACTAGCTATATCTTAATTAAAACGTACTTCCACATAAATACTGCAGAGAATGGTTTTCTTTTTACCAAAAGAATTTGAGATAAATTTCCCTTCTTATTAAACCGAACTACTTTTTAGAGACATATTTGAAAATCTAGTGGTGTTGGATGAGTAACAATTACCTGATGGCTGGAAGGGGCTGCTCTTGGCTGGATGGACAACACAGGGGACTCAGGTGAGAAAGCCAGCCTTGATCCAGCGTTGCCCACATGGAAGGCGTAATTCTCCTTAAGTATGGTTTTATATTAACCACCCCACTTTGCAAAAAGACTTGATGCTACACGCTCCAGCCTGGCCTCTACCAGTTATGACGAAGGTGATATCTTAACCTTTGTCTGCCACTCTTTTGCTTTACTTCTCAATTTGCTCAGTACTCAGGTTGGGAAGATGATCACTACTTATTGGCCGCCCCTTCAGAGACCTCAAAAGTTATTATTTTGGGATAAATCCTTAGTCAGTGATTATAGTATGATAATTGTATAAATGATCCTCACAGTTGAACCAAATGGTATACTATGCTTATGTCTTATTTCTAGTAAATTTTTTTCCCTGACACTAATAAATGTCAAATTCTTTTGCTTAATTTTTTTTTTTTTTTTTTTTAGTTTCCTATGAACCTATCACTATTTTTCTAACTACTATAATTTCTCTGTCAAAGTTTTTTTAAGTGGTACTCTAGGAGAAGTCAGTGTAGTGATTACCTTTGCTGGAAGGAAGAGAGCTTGAAGGAGACCTTCTGGGGTGCTAGTTATAGTCTGTTTCACAGTCTGGGTTCTGATTATACTTTTGTTCACTCTGTGAACATTCTTTGAGCTGAGCACTTATGATTGGTGTACTTTTTTATATGTATGCTATACTACAATGAAGAAAGTTTTAATCTACCAGATCAGGTAGATGTACCGAAAAAAAATATTGAAAATTCTAGGAAATGAGATTCTTCTGCACGGATAAGGTCCAAAGTCTGCCAATCCATCATTATTTTCAGATGATAAATGTTAATTCAGATGTGTGGACTTCTCAGGGGTAGGATAGTCCTTAAGCAGCATCTTGTCCAATAATTTGTCTACACTTTTTTGAGGGTGGAATATCAAAGAAGAAGTACCTAGAGTGGACATCAGTTATGTTTTGTCTGCCCAGAATTCCTTCCTTGGGGGCTGCTTCTGCCCAGTATGTCCAATGTGTGGTTTTGATGGGGTTATCAGTAACAAAATTCTGCCATCTACCCCTGACATAGAGTTTGATGTTGGCTCTTTGCTTGGCCAATAATACTTTTTATCTCAGGAATTGAGCTTTGAGCTGAGAAATACAGTGTAGAGAAGCTATGCTATCTAAAAGCAGTGCCATAGAATGACAGTTCACGTGTGCCTGGCACCAAGACCCCTGAAGCTGCTTTGCTTCCGGCCACCTGAGCGCAAATGATCCACCAAGAGCACAAACGATCTTTTTATTCTCTAACCTGCTCTATATCCTTCCAATCAATTGGTTTTTGCCTAGGTACCAAGAGTCTATTTCCATAGTTTTCAAACAAAGAATTAATACAGCATCATATCCTCGGCATGCAAGGTTTAAAAACCCCATTCTACTAGTTCATCCAGGAATGATTATGCTGCATAGAAGTGATTCACATTGTCCAAACTCAGAGAAATTGGATGTATAAACCATGACATTAATCGATTACTTTATTCTAGGAGATATTCTTAATCTAAAGACAAAAGCAATCATTCATATTTAACATTTATTCACTAAGGCGTCTGCCTACTTGGCACTATGGTGAACAAAGAAAAATGAAAGTGCATGTTTTCAAAAAGATTTTCATAACCTTCAAATCATGTCTTGATGTGCTATGCTTTCTAACTCTAGTTCTACAGTGTACTTAATTGATTTTTCTAAAATACCATTTTGTTGTCCTCTGGTCAGCAAGCTTTAGCGACCTCTCATCATCTACATGTTGTCCAGAATGCTTTCGTTTCTTAATGTCACCGTCCCCATCAGACAAAGCTTCCATAAAGCTCTTGTGCTGTATTCTGGGGCCTCAGGGAGCCGCTCCAGGCACGGTTTCCCACCTCCTTTTCAGAGCCTGCTCTGCCTCAGCACCTTCAGGTCAGTCTGGTTACCTCATCATTAGTTCTGCCTCTCTGATTCATTTAGCTTGATCCTAGCCATGCCCCAGTTTGCTGTCTCTTGATCTTCCTCCACCCTATGCTTCACAATTCCATGTGCCAATCTTCCCTCCCCTTACCCTGCCTCCACTCTCCTAACCAGGAGGGAATAGTATCTGAGGTATCCTACTTCCAGAAGAGAGTTAGGACAAGGGTCGAGCCCTGAGACCTAAGACTGGCATTCAAAACTCTCCAAAATGCAGCGTCTTTTCTTTGCAAGAACATGCCGCTCTAGCTGGCACAGCTAATTACTCTCTCGCTAATGGAAAATAAAACATTTCCAACTATGCTTTTGTGTACATTGTTCTCTCTCTGCTACTTCTTCTCTTCCTGTCTGAATCTGAGCCATCAAACACCCCACAAATGCTCCTATGGACCCCTCAGTGCTTCCCCTGCCACTATATGTCCTCCTGCTTTACTAGTACTCTGCTTTGCTTGTCTTCTCTCTACTATGAGTTTTCAAGCATCCTGAAGGGAATGACTGTCTTAGGCTATTTATATACTATGAATTAAAAAATTGTGCCGAGGTCCTACTCTGTGAAGGGAACTTCTCTGGGTACTTGGGGGAATACAAAGAAACATAAGACTTGGGTCCTACCTTCAAATAGTTATTGTCCAGTTAAGGAGACTGTCACCGTAGCCCTTGTGCATTTGGCTTGCAATAAGTATCTGTTTGTATTAGTCAACTAAGGCTGCCTTGACAAAACACACAGACCGGGTGGCTTAAACAACAGAAATGTATTTTCTCACAGTTCCGGAGATTGAAAGTCCAAGATCAAGATGTTGGCAGGTTTGGTTTTTAATGGGGCCTCTCTCCTTGGCTTGCAGATGACTGCTTTCTCACATGCTTTCCCTCAGTGCATGAATGCATCCCTGCTGTTTCCTTTTAAAAATTTTATTTTTCAGTTACAGTTGATATACAATATTATATTAGTTGCAGGTGTATAACATAGTATCTAGACATTTATATACCTTATAAAGTGCTCGCCCAGATAAGTCTAGTACCCATCTGACATCATACAGTTATTACAATATTATTGACTACATTCCCTATTCTGTACTTTACATCCTATGACTATTTTTATAACTGCCAGTTTGTACTTCTTAATCCCTTCACCTGGTGTCTTTTTGTGTGGCCAAATTCCCTCTTCTTATATGAATAGTCAGACTGGATTAGGGCCCACCCTTACAGGCTCGTTTTAACTTAATCATCTCTTTAAAGGCCCTTTCTTGAAATACAGTCACATTCTGAGGTAGTGGGGGGTAGAATTTCAACATATGAACTGGGGGGATGGGGCACAATTCGGCCCATAGCCTGTTAAATGATTGGTTAATTATAATCCTGTGCAATGCAATAAGTTCCACCTTCCATCGAAAGCTAAACAGTTGTGGCAATTGCCTGTGGGTTGTTGGATAACACATTCCTGGATTTTTGGAGGCATTCAGATATGCTTCCTTCGGTTTTACAGTACAAAATACAATGTAAGACACAGAGAAGTCTTTATTTCCTGAAGCAATAATAGAAGCATATCATCTCTGTATTTGGTTTTCCATCTTTCAAAATTAGAAGTGGAGCCTCTACAGGACCCACAAGAAAACTCAGGGGATTATAATCACCTCTCTTAGCAGCATTATTCTCAGTCTGCAACTTCTTGAAGCTTGGTTTTCTACTCTTGGTCCTCCACGCCATAAAATTTTCTTTGAGTCTTTTCTTTGGTTAAATCTTGTCAAGAATCTGGTCTGTTAGGCACAGGACCAGGGTGGGTGGCAGATATTGGGGATAATTATAGGCCAGTGAAGATAATTGGCATATGAGTTAGCTAAAGGCAGTCCTTGAGTAGGTGTGGCTGACTCTGGAATTAGATGAATGAAGGAAGACAGAGATTAAAGCATGTGGCCAGTATCAGGGTATGCTGAAGTCTGGAGGACAGAGGCAAAGGAACTGTGTGTAAAGTTCTGTTCTACTGAATGGAGAAGCATCAGGCCAAGAATTTGTGGGGGAAGATGTTGCTCTGAAAGCACACCGCATTGCTTTGCAAGCTCTCTGTTCCACCCAGCAGAATGACCTTTAAAAAACAGCACTGTTGGTCTCTGAGCATCAATATAAGCAAGAGCCACGTGCAGCCTTAATAGTCAGCACACACAGGTGTGGCCACATGGGGTGCAGAGGGATGGTCTGTTGGCTTCTGTGCCATACCAGTTGTTAAATATTTTGAATATCACCTTTGTGCATATGTATGATTTCTCTTTTTTGGTAAAATTTCTATCAAGGGCACCAGCTGCTCTGCTATTCAGTGTCCTCATATAAAGATTTATATGATATATTTTGCTTGGTATTCAGAACTCAGGATGATAAATATTTTTATGCTGTTTTGTACAGTTCCGATTAACATCAGCACTGAAGTCACCAGAACTGTCAGTTTCTCCATATGGTAGTGACTACTCACAATTTGTCTTGGTTTCCAGGGTGTCATCCAGTTCAGTGGCCAAAGAGGCCAACGCAGGCATTTGTGTTATATTTCAGCCTTCTTCTTGCTTCTTTTTTTTTTTCCCTCTTTTAATTTGGGCCTAATCTGAGTACCTAAGTACAGTATTGAGAGGTTTCCTTATCATTCATTCATTTGTCCAATAAATATCATAGAGTTCCTACTATGTGAGGAACAATGGTGAGAAAACCTTGACTTGGTCCTTGCCTTTGTAGAGTTTATAGTCAAATAGTTAATGGCGGAATAAGCCAAGAAGTCGTTTCCACTTATGGCTTTAATTTCATCCCTGTCCACTTTCCTTAAACCTTACTTGGTTCATTAGTTTTCTTTTTTGCAAATTCAATCTTTTCTAAAAAATAGACTTCCTCTCTGCCCACCAATATGTTCATATCTCCCTTCCACTGAAGAGATAATCCTCTTGTCTTCATTTAATTTCCTGATTATCATCTTCTCTCCCCATCAACAGACTTTGCAAGCAAATTAGCCTTGACCTCCCACTGCCCACTCACTTCTTGACCACTTGTAGTACTGTTTCCACCTCTACTTCATTGAGTGGCCAGATGATTTTACTGCTCTGTGCGTTACCTCTATTTGGTCAACTGAGGGTTCTTCTTCCTTTCTGTGCTAACAGAGAGCAGCAGGCAAGCAAGAGCCTTCAAATCCATAAAACTTTGTCGCTGAAATTCTCCCCCCAAACTCATCCCAGCAAAAACGGCCCCTGTAGAAAGCAACTAACTGCCTATTTGACTTTGGACAAGTCACTTATGTTCTCCAGGCCTCGGCTGCCTTACCTGTAATATTAGTAATTTCTGCCAAGATCTCTTCCTGCCTTAAGAGTTTGTGGGTGTAGGAAATTAGATGATGAAAGAGCCAAGGGTAAGAGTGTCCCCTGACCCTAGGGACAAGAGGAAAGCAAGGAGGTGGCATATTTTGTGATAGCTCATGGAGAAAGGGTCGTTTGGAAAGGGAGTCCGGGAGAGGCTAAGGTCAGTGATGAGACTGGGCAATAGGGGGCAGCAAAAGGGCAAAATAAACTCTTTCCTGGAATCTCAGCTATAGACGGTCATCAAAAAGAAGCTATGTGTAGGCTCTGAGCTTGTGGACCCAGGATATGCTGAGTTTAAAGCATGTCCTTGATCTGTGTTAGCTCCATGAAGAGAAATATATACATCTTCCTTCTCCAAATACAGATATACAAGCACCAACTATTGTGGTTCGTGGACTGCATAAAACTTCCCTATGGGAGGATGAGTGCCTTGAGGGCAGGGAGCCTCTTTCCAGTCTTTAGAGCTTCCCAGCTAGTGTAGGAAGTAGGCACTCAGTCTGTTAAATTCAACTGAAGAATATTTTTAGATTTTGTTCATCTTGGTACTGAAAGGAAATTCTGAGAGTGATTCAGAGTGATTAATACATTATGTTATCATTAATATTTATACTTTATATATTCTACTTGTATGAAACCTTCCCTCATTTATTGTTTATTCATGTGTGATCTGTTTCTTCCACAATGTAAGCTTTTGAGGACAGAAACAGTTCTCTCTGCATCCCCAACACTTAGAATAATGCTTGTCACATAGTGGGGTTCTTAATAAATATCTATTGACTGATTGCATGAATGAATCTCTATTTATGATTCTTGTATAATAAAAACTTAGGGCCTGCCGGCTTGCCTTTAGGACTGAGGAAATACAACTAGCAATTTCCTCTATTGTGCTTTCTCATGTTTTTCCTCTGCCCAAGTGGCAGTTTGGGCAGTCCTGGAAGGAGGGAGGGAAAGAGGAGTGTGTCCACCCCATCAGGCTGAGAGAGTGGGCCTTTGTCATCATGTAGCCACCTAGAAGATTCCACAGCTGTCTACTTGAACTTGCTGTAGTCAAGTTCAAGTTCAGTGGGGAGTAGGAGTGAAGGGAAGTTTGGGTCAGGGGATGGCCAGCCCCACAGGAGTTGTCTAGGGGCTTGGCAGGGAGGACTCCTCAGCAGGTCTTGCCTGGGTACTCTTCAGAAGGGCCCTAATGGGTACCACCATGAGCTCTCACCCATGTATCAGCTGCCTTGGCAGAGGCCCTGTTACCTGGCACCAGCAGCTGGTGGGCCCCATCTTCCTGGAAAAATTCATCATCATCACTGGACACAAAAGAATGAATTAGTGTGTCAATAGCTGTTAGTTGCATCAGTGTGCTATGCAGGTTATTCTGGAAGCCAAGCCCATTGAAAAACAAGAGTTGTTGGCTGCATGCTGGATATGGAGGGTCCTGCTTTCAGTGTGCTCAAAGGCTGGTGGAATCCACAACCCAACCTAATGATGGTAGAAAGGGCATCACTCCTAGCAACCATTCCTGTTGCTCTCAGAAAGTCTGGCTGAGCCATGAAGAGGATGAAGTTCATCCTTGGGGCCTACGCCCTCCCTCTGTGACACTTACTTTTTTCAATGCCCTTACATTCCTAAATGGAAAGAAAACCATCTTCTTGGCTGAATTCATAAGTCTAGGGTATTTTGTAAGTTTCTAAAGTAATTTGTTTTTCCTCCTGTAAGTATTTGAATTCCAAAAAGACATTGCTCAAAGAAGTAACGATTATGCCCTTTGATCTGATAACCTCTCTTGAAGAATGAAGTTTAAGGAAAGAATCAAAAGCAAGAGGAAGGAGGAAAAACCCCCAAGTTGCAATAATAGGGAATGGTGAAATCAGTACAATCGAATACTACACAACCTTTAAAAACCAAGAAGTTTGAGGCATATATACAAATCTATAAGAAATAATACTGAAAAAGAAAACTAGATCGTAAAATAGTTTATGCACTGTTTACATGTCTGATTATTATTTGTAAAAATATGTTCATTTTTATACATTATTAAAGTGTTCTGTATCACTAATCTGTGTCTAGTGCAATGCCTTATATGCGGTTGATATTTAATAGTATTTATTGAGTGAATGAGGAAACCAGGAGAAAATTTAGAGAAATGCTTGGAATTTATGTTCATCAGATTTCTTTTACTGTAAAGCTGCTTAAATGCATAACAAAAGAGTTTTTAAAAAGATTATCTTTTCAATTTCATGTATATGAAAGGAAAGGAAGGAAATATCAAAACGTTAAAGTAAGTGGTATCTGAGTCATGAACTACAGGTAATTTCTGTTTTCATTTATCAACTTCTCTGTATGTTCTCAATTTTCTACAATAACCATAATCAAGAAAAATGATTTGTTTTAAAGGATCATCCTGAGATAGCAAGTTATAAGCCTAAAGGAATGAATTTCTGTTGTTCAAACTGCAGGCACTGTGGTAAGCTTAGGGGTGGGACACGTCTGGCATCCCTCAAAGCTTACAACACAGATCACTGCCAATCCAGCCCTCCTACATATACAACTGGCTTTGGCATTCAGACTTCAAAAGTGAGAAGCAGCCACTACAGCAAGTCTGATTGAAGCCTACATATGTTAGGCAAGCATGCCTGTGTTTTAGATCATTAATGCTTGGGAAAATAAAAGATATTGTCATCTTAGAAGGGTGCAAAGAAAGCATTCATGGCAGTGTGCTTTTAGTAGTGAAAATTAAAAAAAAATAAACATAAAAATAAAAAAAATAAAAATGTCCATCATAGAGAATATAATCCCCAAAATTCCGGTGTAAAAAACAAAGGAAATTTATGGTTCCTTCATCTTCTTAGTTAAGATTAGAATGCATGGAGAATGTTCACCTTAGGAAAAACAGGACGATTGTTGAGACTAAAAGGTATGAAGTGGTCATTCAGAAAAGGAAGATTGTCTTTTAAACATGATCACACCTACATTACCACTGGTTCCAGGACATATTGGAGCTGTATGTGTACTGGTGATATGTATATCACTGGAAAATTCATCACCAAGCACGAAGCGAGATAATGTTGCTAAGTACTTAGTTTGAAAAGTAAATTATCTAATGTAGAAGCTAAGGCTATTTTAGAGAATAAAGCTGCATAATGTACAGAAATAAAGTTATAGCAGCCAACCAACAAGACCTGGTGAAGAGATCAGAAAACCTGATATTTGATAATGGAACACTATGACAGTGTAAGTTCTTTATTTGGCTTAAAAAAAAATCAGCTTCCTAGGCAAAAAGTTTCACCACCCAAGTAACAGTTTAGGAGGTACTAGAACAAAAAGAAACTCTAAGAAACTTAATTCAAAATCACTATCATTTGGAGGTAAAACCCATTTAATTTTCAACTTAATTTTTGATTTCTGTTAAAAAGGAATTTAGAAGATGCTCTAAACGAAACCCTGTGTTTATGTAATACCTACTTCTACTTAATACTACATGCTAGAAGATAGTAACCTTTAGCAGAGTTTAGATACAGTTTAAATAAAGCAGTGTTTTGATAGGCTCAGAGTAAAGCATGGCTGTATATAAAGGGGTCAACATCCAGTCTTGGAATGCAAAGTGGACCCAGAACCCTGTTGCTTTGGAAACGATAAAGTTCAGATAGATGTAGAATGTACAGTAACCCCCTTATTTAAAACTCTATGCCTGTGTTGTAAATCAAGGCCACATCTCTGTCAAAAAGGACTTAGATTCTCCAGGCAAGAGACAGGTGCTTCATTCTAACTGGTATAATTATAAACACCAAAGTTTCTGAGATCTATGATTGCAGAGAACAAAGTTTCTCAGTGAATTGGAAAGCAGTAGTCACTCGAAGAAGGCAGCTATTATGACACTTTACAGCTGCAGTATGTCCTTAGGGACACTGCATCCTGTTAACTGTGCAGCTGGCTTTATCTGTGCCTATTCTTCTAGCCTGATGAATGGCTGGGCAGATTGTTACCTTCTTGGTTTGAGCTAATTTTTACTTTCTCATGGGCAAACACTATACGAAGTGCTTTGCATACATTATTTTATTTAATCTTTGCAACAATCCTTTGCTAGCATCCTATTTACAGATAGCACGGAGGCTTGGAGGTGTTTAAAGTGATTACTTCAAAGTCACACAGCTAGTAAGGGGCAGAGCCATTTCAAACCCAGTCTGCCTAACTCTAAACCTAGTCTTCTTAATGTCTATATTTCAATCAAATCTAGAAATTAAAGACTATTCAAAGGAAAATTGACAAAATTCATTTTGTGGGGAAGTGGCAGGCTCATGCATTGTATGTAGGACTGTAGACTGGAACAATTTTTCTAGAGGTCAGTTTGGCAAATATGTAGTTTTAAAAAAAGTAAGTATGACCCTTTGAGCCAGGAATGAATCTTCTCAGAATTTAACCTAAGAAAATAATTTTCAAACTGTGCAAATGTATTAGAATTATAGCATTGTTTACAAAAATAAACCCCCCAAAAGAAACAATATAAATATATTCCAGTAGGGGATTGGTTAATTAAGTGGCTAAAGAGATATGCAATGAAAGTTAGCCGTTTTAATGATGAAAATATATTGTAGATTAAAAGACACCAGATTATCAATGAGTATTTATAGTGTTATTTTATTATGTAAAATTGAATACCTTACTGTATATATATATATGTGTGTAAATATATAGTCGATGTGTGGAAAGGTATTCACTATGTTTTCTCTGGCCCAGTAGAGTTTGTGTTTTTACTTCTTTGTAATTTTCCTCATTGTTTGAATATTTTGTGAATTTGTTTCATTATTACAGAACAAAAAACTATTTGGAAAAAAGTGTCAAAGTTAAATCAGTTCTTGTTTCGGTAACTGGAGTGATATGTATCCTAGCCAGATGTTTTATAGAACTGGGATTCTATTATGCTTTGGAGAAAATTCAATAGTTATGTTACAGATTCTGGTCAAATAACTAGTATGTTTCTATTCAACCAAAGGATTATTATTAATGTATGGGACCAATAGGACCCAGATTAAAACCAGATCTATCTGGGTTATAAACGTTAAATGTTGTCTTACATTTTCATTTAACAACTCTCTTCAAAGTAGTTTTATTTACTAGGAGTCAGGCCTACTTGTTGTACTTGGGGAGTAAAGGAACTTTCACTTAAATAGCTAACCTAAATGGATTTCAGAGAGGCTGTTGTGGGGTTCAAAAAGTAAACCTAACTAAAAAAATCTTTTGCGCCTGTATTAATGGCTCCTAGGGAGTTAGTTGGAGTAAAGGAAGGGGGCCTATTTAGGAAAAGTAGATGGAGCCAGAGAGGCATTGAAAAAGGCTAGAGGAGAGAAGACTAATCGTGTTCTTAGAACCCAAAATTAGGTTCTAAGCTTGTGAAAACATGTTCAACATCACTAATCATTAGGGAAATACAAATCAAAACTACAATGAGATACCACCTCACACCCATTAGGATGGCTACTATAAAAAACAAAACAAAACAAAACAATATAACAGGTGTTGTCAAGGTATGGAAAAATTGGAACCCTTGTGCACTATTGGTGGGATGTAAAATGGTATAGCTGCTGTGGAAAATAGAAAGAAGTCTCCTCCAAAAATTAAAAATAGAATTACCATATGACCTAGCAATTCCATTTCTGGGTATATATGCAAAAGAATTAAAAGCAGGGTCTCAGATATTTATACAACCATGTTCATTGCAGCATTATTCACAATAGCTAAAATGTGGAAGCAACCCAAGTGTCCATTAATGGATGATTAGATAAGCAAAATGTGGTATATACATATGACAGCCTATTATTCATATGTATATATGAAATTATTCAATATGCTACAGCATGGATGAAACTTGAGGACATGGTGCTGCAATATTCAGTTACAAAAAGACAAATACTATGTGATTTCATTTATGCGAGTCGCAAAAAGACATACTATATGATTCCACTTAGATGAGTTAAAGTCATACAGACAGAAAATATAATGGTGGTTGCCAGGGGCTGGGTGGAGAAAATGGGGAGTTATTGTTTAATAAGTATAGAGTTTCAGTTTTACAGGGTGAAAAGAGTTGTGGAGATGGATGATGGTAATGGTTGCACAACAATGCGAATGTATTTAACCACTGACCTGTACATTTAAAAATAGTTAAAGCGGTAAATATTATGTGTATATTAACACACACATGTACACGAAAAGGTGGGATATAATTGTTTTGGCAAATGATTATGATTTATAGAAGAAGAAAAAAAAGTCAGAGGGTTTTACTTAAGAAGGAGACTCATTCTGGTAAAGGAGTTCTTTCTTTAGCATCTGTGGATGGTTATGGCAACATAAGTAATACCCTAAGTTTCATTCACCATTCAACAAAATCTCAGCACTGCATGTCCTAAGGATGTTTTAAAGTTAATTGACACTGAGCTGCAGGCGTGGAGCGGGGAGGAGAAAGCTGGAAGAAGAGATGCAGGTGTTATTAACAGTTGAAGCTGCAGAAACAAAACAAGTTAATCTGAGAAGAAAGGGAAAAAAATAAAACCTTGACGATACCATTTTATGGCTTTGTAAAAAAGGAGCAGACAGGAAAACTGCTAGCAAAGGGAAGATCAGACAACGGAGCAAGGAGAATGATGCAGATGACAGAGGAAGAGAGCAGAGCCTCAGAAAGAAGGAGTTAGCAGTATCAAGCACTGTAGAAAGGCCACATAATGGGAAGATTGAAGTGTCCACCCGGTTTGGCAATCGGCAGTCACTGGAGTGTAGCCCCATAGGAGTCAGCATTACCTGTACAAGTGGCTCACCTTGTAGGCACTTTCACACAGTCCGAATTGGACTGGAGTGGGAGTTGGGTCCTACAGAAGGGGACTAAGCTGTCTCATATTGGGGCTGAGGACTGCAGGTGGTTAGAGGTCTTGCTAAATCAGGTGAGGGCAAGACCTAGGGCCCCAGTAACGGGTCTTCCACAAGAACTAGTTGAATGAATATATATAAATGAATACATAAATGAATGAATATATGATGAATGTGGAGTGTGGGCTAACAGTTGTTTAATGCACAGGACAGGAAGGAAGAGGAGGATGATCTAGGGTATGGCAGTGAACGATGGCAGGATGGAGTACTTGCTTCTGGAGGAAGTCGCCCCCTGCCTCAGAGAGATGCCAGGGAGGTTGATGTTTTCAAAGCAAAGTCAGGTTTCAGTTAGGAGAAGGGATATGAAGGCTTAAGGATTTACAGAGGTTGCTGGAAATCAATACTGGGTAGAAAACACTGGAAGAGAAACAGCAGAAACCTTTGGGGGACAGCAGCAGCAGGACAGGATTGAGGTAGGTAGGTGAAGACAGCTAACTGGGAATAAGAGTGCAGGAAAGGATAGATGTACGCTTCACAAAGCACTTCCGCAGCCAGTGACTCATTCATCCTTAGGATAACCGGGGAGAGAGAGGGGTATTATATTGCCAGCCTTTGGAATGAGGGATGCTTTCCAGATAAAGCCATCATGGCACAGAAAGCCTGTTCAACAGCTGTTTGATTCCTCTGGTGACAAGAAACACTCTACTTTTGGAAGTAGCACTTCCATTATAGAATAAAAAAAGCCGGTAGGAAAGAAGAAAAGTGTGGGCCCCCTTGAGGGGAAAGCTCTGTCAATGTTAGACATTTTGGGTAATTCATAGAATTGCAGAGCCAGACAAGTCAGTCAGATCTTTTCATTGTAAAACGAAGGGGGCAGATGATCTTTCTTTCTCGTTGTCTAATAGCCTGTGAAATCATCTAGGCAACCACCCCCCAATTTTACAGAATAAAAACCGAGGCCCGCGGGATGTGTCTAGCTCAAAGTGATACAACAAATTAGTGGAGAGACAGGCCCAGAATCGACTCTTCCCCAGGAAGAGTCGTCCATAGGGCCTCTCGCCGATCCACAACCTTCTCTGAGAGATAAGACCAGCGGGAGGCTGCAGGCCTGGCGGCCTAGCTGAAAGCACCCTGGGGCTCGACACCGCTTCCCGGCAGCAGTCAGAGGAACGCCCCGAGGGGAGGGGAAGAGTTAGGGCCTCCTTTCCCACACTTCGTTAGGACGCGGGCCGGGGCGGGACCGCGGCGGCCCTCCCTGGGGCCCGTGGCCGGCAGAGGGCGCAGGGAGGCTCTTCGCCCCGCGGCCTGGAGGTGGGGAGCGCACTGTCCAGGGCGCGCCGTCGGAGCTCTCGGGCACCCGGTGGCAGCGGCCCAGCTGGGCCCGAGAGCGCAAGGGCAGCGCGGCGGGCGGGGCAGCGGGGAGGGCGAGGGGCGGGGCGGGGCGGGCGCAGGAGGGCGGGGCCGAGAGCGGGGGGCGGTGGCGGCGGCGGCGGCGGCGGCCGAGGAGGAGGAGGAGGAGGAGAACATGGCGGCCGCGGAGAGCGGCTGAAATGCCTGTTCTTCAAGCCAGGGGAGCGAGAGTCTGACGCGATTCGCCCAGCCCTGCCCTCAGACGGCTGACCTGCGGCCTCGAGCGCCCCGGCCGCCCTGTTCCTTGCTGCTCCCTTGAGCGGAGCCTGCGCCGGGTCCGTTCTGCATCCCCCTGCGGGGGGACCCTTGCTCCGGAGGAGGGGGCCGGAGAGCCGCGGAGGCGGCGGGCTCCCGGCCCGAGGAGCGGCGGAGGCCGCGGCAGTCCCGCCACGGTCGCGGGCGAGCGCGGCGCCGGCCAGCGCGGCCCAGCGGCGGCGGCGGCAGGTGAGTGGCGGGCGGCGGGCGCCGAGCCTCCCGGTGGGTGCAGCTGTCACGAGCCGCGCGGCCGCCGAGGCCCTAGGGGGCGGGGAGCAGCTGGCGCCCCTCCGCCCCCCGCTCTCCTTTCTCTCCGCTCCGTTCCCCCTCCCACTTTCCCCGAGTTCTCCCTCGGCCTCGCGCGGCTGGAGGGGGCGGAGGTCGCAGCTGTCACGGGCACCAGCTGGGGGCTGCGCCCGCGGAGGGGAATTGCTGCAGCAGCGACTTCTCTGCCCCCTTTCCCAGTTGCCCTAGTTAGCGCGGACAGGGCGAGCATCCGCGGAGGGTGCGCGAGGCTCGCGGCCGCTGGCCGGGCGTGGGGAGCGGCGCCCCGAGTCCGCCGGCGCTCCTCGCCGCCGAGAGGGGGAGCCGGAAGTCGGCGCTGGCGCCCCTCGGCTCCCGGTGAGCGCCGTGACCTTGGCCGGCGGGTTAACCTCTCTGGGTCTCGCTTGCACGGGCTGCGAAATGGGGATGACTATGGCGTGTCTCTCCGTAAGCGCAGCCTTCGACGGCGCTTCTCCTTACCACGGCGCACGGGCTTTTTCCTTCTTCCGACGAGGGATTTCGGTGGAGAAATGGGATGGATTAGTGAGATTTTCCTATTAGGGTTAGGGTTTGGTCCCCTTCTCAGGATTCTGCTCTAACGACCTAGGAAGGGGAGCAAACATGGTGATTGGACGATTGGGAGGCGGGATAGGTTAATGGTCAGCGACAGAACTCGAGCCGTTCCCTAGTCTCTTGGAAGAGAAACGGAGAAACCGAGACTGGAGGCACGAGGGTCCCTAGTCCTTATTACCCAGCGACGGTATTTTATTTTATTTTATTTTACTTTATTTTATTTTATTTATTTAAAGCAGTCATTCCCATCAGCCAGACGCTGCCTGGGCTGACGATGTTAGAGGGAGACGGAGGGTTTAACAATAAATGCCTCTGTGTGTATGACAAGGACAGTCCACGGTACAGTGGCTGCAGAGTTTGGTGGGGAGGAAAACTTTAAGCTGAAGGATCTTTTTAGGCTTTCATGCTTGGCTCTCCTCGTTTATTGTAGAGGCGTTGAAGAGGCAGGTGTCCTTGTGGAGGTGACATCTTTTCCTTTTAAGACTGAATTTTTAATGTCGAGTGTGGTGATGGTGAATGAAGTGTTTTTGAGTGAATAACAGTCCCAGCACCCTCTGTGGATGCCCAAAGTAATCTCTGCGGCGATGATTTGTGAGGACTGAGGCTATACTTCAGTGATTAAGAAATCTTCAAGTGTTTGTGTAAAACATTGCTGTGGGAAAGCTTAGATTATACTGGACTGTTGACAGGATGGATTTCAAGGGTTAAATTTAAGGTGTGTCTCCTCTCCTAGAATTGGTAGGAGGTTTGTCTCAAAAAAAAAAAAAAATTTTTTTTTTTTTTTGACCAAAAAAAAAGGGCCTCTTAGCTTATTTCACAGAAGCTGTGATGTAGTAGGAAGGGGGTCAGATTTCTACATGTTGTGAATAATGTGAAAATAATGGGTCTTTTGGCTGCTTAACTAGAAATAGTTTTGGGTTAAAGGTAGCAGTGGGTGTGATTCAGCTTAATAAATGGGCATTCCTTGGACTGTTATAAACTAGATACAACTGAAACTGTTTCTATTTTATCTCTTATATTTTGTGGAAAGGTCTGATTTTGTTTTATGAACTAGTATCTGAAATGTTTCCCCTCCATTTCTTATTCAGACTTTATGCTTTGGGAACAGTGGCTCAAAAAGTGACCTTAATAGGGAATATATGGTTTGGAGAGAAAATATAGGGGTGCTGCTTCTAAGAACAAGTGTGTTCGGTTTGATTTTTGTACACATTTTGTGCTGCTATTTTATTACATTTATTTAACTCACAATGTAGTTTGATTTTTTTGCAAAACTTGAATTTTACATATTTTATTGTTAATGTTTCTCATTTCTTTCTTAGAAAATCTGTAGGATTGTGTCTGTTAAATTGCTTTTTGTGTGGTTTAAGCCAAGGGCGTATTTCAGATCTGCATATTTGAGTAAGTGGTTTTATTGAAAAAAAAAAAGCCTGATGGAACTAATGGTGATTGTTCCACTTAAACTGGGATTATATAGACAATGCATTTTCCTCTCTCTTTCTGCCAACATTTGTTTTTCTTTCTCCCTCAATTCCAGGGTTTCATTTCTAGAAATCTGGGCTGGAAACAGAAGCAACAGTTTGTATAATCCCAAGAATTTGCTTATGCCAGGAAGCTGTAAGGGTAGCACAAAGTGGGTGTGATATAAAGGTACTGCTACTATATAAGACATCGAACTGTTAAGAGAGTCTGGGGTCAAACTACAATTTTTGTTGAATTTCCTGTTTTCTGTATATGTGTTAATCTTTTGGTGGGCAGAGGATTGGGTTGCTGAGGTGCCGACTGGTATATATTGTGAAAGTGTTGGCAAAAGTTCACGCTTTTGTTCTGTAGGGAAGGGTGATAAACAAGCCTAAATAATTTAAAGATGTTCCCAGGATGGAATGTTCTCTGCATGTACTCTAGATCCTGCTAATCCAGGGCTAAATGTTGAGTAAGTGATGAGGGTGGTGTAGAGGTGCTGAACCGTGGTGGGGAAGAGAGGATATTGGACTGTATATCAGAATATGATTTAGAATTGTTTTTTTAGAACATTTTAACCTTCCTTCTCTGTTGCCATCAATTTCACATATCTTCTTTTAGTGAAATACTATCTCTATTCCTTTAATTTGTCTTTTTTGCCTATCCTCCAAGGGCTCCACATTGCTCTAAAATGTTGCTTGTCTTTCGGGGTTGGCTTTAAACCATATGGCCTAAAATAGTCTTCATTTAGAGCAAGTATGGGAGGTCAGTACAAGTACACACCACCAAGTAGAATCCCCTAAGTCATGGTTTGTAGGAGAGCCTCAGGATGCTCAATATTGCTTTCCTGGAAGTGATTTTTGCCTTCTGCATGTGATAATCACAGGAATTCTCACAGGGCCATTCACTGCTTTCATGGCAGAGGTCCAAAAACATGTGGTGGGCTCCTTTTTACAATTCCTGCAAATATTAGACACAGAGGGGACTGTGGGATGGGATGAAATACATGTGTTTCAGGAGTTGAACGACAGAGCACTATATCCAGTCTGGTTTGCAGAACTGTACAGATTTCCCCCCACCTTGTACAAGTTTTCCACCTAGACTGTAGGGAAGGACTTTATTGCTACTATCCCACATTAACCAGTAGCTTAGCCCTTGGTCACTGAGGGTGGTCATTGTGGTCTCTGGCCTTTTTTCTTACTGTTGGAGGTGAGGTCTAGTTATTCCAAGCCTTCTCTTTTACCTTTGTATTTTAGTTAGACTTTGTGCCTTTCTTTCAACATGGAGTCCGAGGTCATAAAATGGATTAGTGGCAACCAGGTACCACTCTTGGTTGCTTAGTTTAAGAAGGAGGCGCAGGTTGTTTTCCTGTGTTTAGTTCTGGACAATGTTTTGTGGGTATACAGTATTTGAATTAATATAGAGTATTAGAAATGATTATATTTCTGCAGGATACATGGTTGGATAAGATAAATTATTACAAAACTCTGACACCAGCATATAAATCCAATTCGAGAAGTGCAACTAGAGTGGGTTGTTGTATCCATGCTTCCTCCCCCGTACCCCCATCTGCAACACAGTAATTTTGAGTCTTCTTGAAGTGACAGGCTTTTAGAAAAGCTTAGTGTAGTTTTCATATTTCAAGGATAAATAGCTTTTGCCAAAACAGAAGCTTTAGTCACTCAAGGAGTAGAACATGAAATTAATCAGTGTAGTCACCCCTCAGTCTTAGATGTATTTCGATCTAATCACTCCTTGTGGGTATATTTCATTGTGGAAGGTGGGGAAGTTTGGCTTTACTAAGAAGTCTTGAACCAGACCATTGGGAACAGACAGACTGGACTGATAATAGTAGGTACAAGCACAGAGATGAAATACACCTATCAACAGGACCAGAATTCTAACTGCACTGGATTATCCAGTGTTTCTAGAGTGATGCTTCATTTTTGCTCTTCTGACACATAATTTTGAGGCAATTTTTAAGCTTCTTTTGTAAGTAGAGGTTTGACCGAACAGGAAATGGTGTCCTGATCTCCCAGATACTTAGTAGATTTAACCTTGGGCAAGTTATTTAACCACACTAAACTTCAGGTTTTCATGTTTAAAATTGGAATAGTGTACTGACCCTCGTATTGTTGTGATGTTAAAATTAACTTGTTATATTAAATAACAAGATATGTGGAGCATAATGATTGGTATATAGTAAGACTTTAATACTTATATTTCCATAACCTAAACACATTACTATCTAATCCATCACCAAATTCTCTGAATCTTTCCTTTGCAGTTTCTTGGATTTCCTCCTTTATTTCTGGTTCCAGTCATTTTGCACATTGAGTAATGAATGTCACATCAATTTTGTGGGCCTCAGTTTCTTTATTATTAAATGAACATGTGGTCTGATTTCACATTTCTTTTTATGCTAAAATTCTATGATTTGTAGGTTTATAGTTGTTTGCCTGCATGTATTTGCCTCTCTTAATTCAGCCTACATATAAATGCTGAAAAAATTCCTTTCTAAAATGTTTTTTGATGTTATTGTTTTTAATGGAGACTCTGTGGACAGATTTATCAAATGTAAATTATTTAAACTGTTCTTGTATTTCTCATTCCAGAAAATTTGCTGCAGATGGCATATGCAGAAATGCTTTGTAAACCGTAAAATGATACACAAGTGAAGACAGTATTATAATCACAGATATCTTCTTTGATTTTACATGTTTCGTTTTCTTTATTTAAATTGTATTTCCTTTTCCTTTATCTCTTGACCTTCAAAAACCGAGTCAAAGCTGGTATGTTCTCTAGAAAGCTTGATTTTTATCACTCCCTTATCATCAATTAGTTTGTTCTATATATTTTTTCCTTTCCTTTTTTTTTTTTTTTGAATGAGATTCTCTTTTCAGTATACGTTGAATTGGTTTTTCTAATTAGATTGAGAAATCCTTGAGCGGGCATGAACCACAATATTTACAGTAAAGGAGCTTTAATAGTAATTTAGGACAACCTCTTTAATATTACAGATGTGAAGACTAAAGCCAAGCATATGTAGTAATTTTCATGCGTCATGTGTGTAGTAGCATTACTTGGGCAAGAACTCAGATATTTGGCTTCCAGGCTTCTTTACAAGAGTTACTTTTTGTATTTGAAAGTTATTGCAAAGAGATTTAAAATTTTAAGAATTCTAGTAAGCTTTTGAGTAATGTATAAGATAGGAGGAAATGAGCATTTTTATTTTTTAGCCAAAAATTGATTGTCAAATATTGTAATAAGGAATTAATTAAGGCTGCTTTCTCAAAAACTACAAAAGCACCTGGAAATGTCTGCTTTTCATGTATGGCCCTCATTCAGAGTCAGCAAACACTTACTGAGTGCTGTCTCTGAGACACACTGTACTCAGGTACGGTGCTTGCTCTGCTTATTATATTTTGTAAACAAGGAAATAGGGCTCAGGGAGGTTAAGTGACTGGTGTAAGATTGCATAGCTTGTAGGTATTAGGGATGACATTTGAATCCAGGTCTTCTGACAAAATCACAAGCATACCTTTCTTTAAATTGGCTTCTCTCCAAGCATGTTTGCCACACTTGGCCACATTGTAGCCCTTTTTTTTTAACTTTCTGGACTCTGTCTGTTCTGTAGATGCAGTGGGGACTCCAGCAATCTCATTGCTTTCTGATGACCCAGGAGCCATATATATGAGTTACTTAATGAAAGTGTCACTTTAAGATTTTTGTGCTGTTTCTCATCTCACCTTTGTACTTTAGTAATGTTGATTCTTTGGTGCTTCTGTTTAGGTAAGCTTATCTTTGAATGGTTGGTTTTGGGTTCTTAGCAATAAAATACTGCCTCTCAAGTTTTGTTAGTATTTCAATAGCTAAAGCTTAGTTTGTTTGTTTTTTCATTTGGAATAAATTGCTTGGTCATTCTCTGTTTCTACTTGTATTTTGAATGGTTGATCTTATTCTGATAGCTTTAATTTATTACATCTCACATTTTTAGTTTACCTATTTGGTTAAAACATTTACATGATTTTATTATAAAGCACAGATTTGATTGTTTAACAGTAAGAGATATTCTATTGTGAATGTATGTGTGTGTGTGTATATAAAGATAACATACTGTATTTGACCAGATAGTTGAAGGATGAAATGTCCTTGCTTTTTGAAAGCACCTGTTTATGTAATACTGGCTTTGGTGAATTTGTAGGAAAAAAGAGAAAGTTATTTGTTCTGCAAAGTAAGTCATAACTCGCTCTCCATTCCAGATGGTACAATAAGTCTGTAATTGAATTTCTAAGTAGTCACTCAATCATTTATTCAAGACATAAGTATATGAGTACTTACTTTGTTCAAGGTGCTGTGTTGTAGAAGATAAGGCAGTTAAATGATAAGATATAGACCTTGTTCTTAAGGAGATTATGACCTAAGAGAGTTGATAAGATGAACACACAAATACCTATAATACTAATTGAATGTGATGAGTGCTATGAGAGAGGTACTAAAATAGTACTTTGAGGATTCAGGAAAGGGAGCAATTATTTTTCTGTGAGAGGAATCCGGGCAAGTTTCTTGGAGGGTTTGGTTGTGTACAAGAACATTGAAGGTGGGGGCATATCTCTGTATTAGTGAGGGTGAGGAGAGCAGTCTATTCAGGAAGATTAAATAACAAAGGTGAAAGGACAGAAAACCCAGGGGTTATTTAGGAAGTAATGAATGGGGAAAGTGCAAGGGGGACTGTGGCATCCACTGAAGTGGGGAGGGAACCAGATGTTCGAGGTGCAGGATTTTAATGGACGGAGGTGGGGCACAGCGAAGTATGTAGATCCAATGACAATGAGAAATGTCAGTTTTCCAAATTTATATGGATCTTTTTTTGACAGTATTTACACACCCAATTTTGTATTTTCATAGTTTTAAAATGTTTCCATATGTAAGGGTTACCACACTGGGAACTTATTCACTCATTTTTATGTATATTTGAGAATAGACTGTGTTTTTTTTTTTTTTAATAGAAAAGTTAGTACAAAATCTTTTTCAGTGTCTTACACTATTTTTTTTAATTGGTAGTTATTTTTTAAACAATGTTATCATTTGGCATTCTTAAGAAGATTCAATGGACTTGTCACTGTATAAGTGAGATTGGTCATGCAAGCTGAAAGCCCCTAACTCATTATAGTTCATGATTTATTTTACTGGTTTATTTATGCCCTGCCGTGATCCAAAAAAGGATTTAAGGCAGGCTATGTCATGAAGAGTCATGGACCTTGTTCCAGCCCTCTCTATTTGACTGAACTGCTAGCCAACATTATGCTGAGGGAACAGTGTTGAAGACAACTGGTGTCACAGAATGTGCTGTAATTATGTCTTTTGCCAAACTGTTAGTAATTCAGTGATGGATACAATATATTATAATTGGAGTACCTTTAAAGATAACGCCTTTAAATTTTGGTAGCGTGCAAGGGAAACTAGTTAGGAGGCACTGAAGAGAGCTTTGACCCGTGGGAGCCCAGGCATATTGAGAGCAGTGGTCTCTAGAGTATGGTTTACATAAAATTACCTGGAAAATAGGAGAAATATTTGAGGTCTTTGAGGAAGTTGCTTTACTTTCAGTCCGTTGTGATGTTTTACAGTTTATAGGGGTGTAGGTAATTAGATTTTTGGAATCATTATTTTAAATAGTAGATTCCTAACATTTTATATTGTAATGGGGAGTCATCATGCAGATCTTTTGTATAATATTTCATAGAAATTAACTGGTATGTTGAGCAAAGGACTTAGGAATTGTCTAACTTAAGGTGATGTACTCATTTTTCTTTTACAAAAACTCAAATGCCCCAGATTTGCTGACAATTTCTGTGACAAGTAGCTGTGAGGCGTATGTTACCGAGCAGATATTTATGAAAAATAAACACACTTGGTCTGTCTCTTTGGGGTGATGATAAGTTCTTAACAGTAACTCAAAAAGTAACTACCTTCGAAAACAAAATTCAGTGTTATGCTGAGAGGTTATTGAAAATGGGTATTTGGAACTATATCCATCATTATTGGATTTAACTGTTCAAAATGCATGTGTTAACTTTAAGTATGTTTTTAAATATGTACTTGGACTTGGAAACAAAATTTTCTAACCTGTATAAAAACCTTTGTAAAAAAAGAGTTTTAGTGGTTTTGAACCCATCTGCTGAAAATTTAAAAAGCCAAGACCATCTGATTAGTTAATAAGAACAACTGATTGTCATCAGGAAATATGGAAATGCACTAGCTAAATTTTAGCAAAAACCTTTGCATAAATGGTGAATGGGATTGAAAATTGAATATCATGTTTTATTCAGTGCAGCAAGTGATGCAAGTCTCCCCTTTGATTTTATTCATCTTTGTGAAGTCTGTTTTTTAGCTATGATAGCCATTAAAATCAAATAAAATAGTTATTTTTTAATTATAAAAATGAACTTATTATAAAAATGAACTGAATTTAGAACTAGACTTTCAAATTGCTATATTACAAAATGTGAAAACAAAATTAAAAAATAGCAAACCGCGTAGTTGCAAAAATTGTGATATAATAACTTAATATTTATTAGGAAGAACACAAAACTGTGTCATCAGTAAGTAAGATAAATGTTTAAAAATTGTTTTTCATAATAAATTTTCTTTTAATTTTGATTTTTGTGTATGCTTTACAAGGTCATAATTTATTGATCTGGTGTGCACAGTATATAAATTATAAATAAATAAATATACATATATGGCTTCCTATTCAAAAACGTTTTAACTGTTTGGTGTATGATAAAAAATGGTTATGACTTTATAGCAAGGGTTCTTAACTAAGAATTCTCGGAGTTCATGGACTAAGAGTTTCTAGATAAGCTTTAGGGAGTCTGTGAACACAAATTGTAAAATTTTGTGAGTCAATGCACTTTTCTGAGGAGAGGGTCTGTAGCTTTTACCAAATTCCTGAAAGGGTCCATGACCTTCCCAAAGGTTAAGAAACTCTCTTGTTAAGGACTGGGACCTCAATAACTCCATTCATCCAATCTTGCCCTCTTGCCAAGTTTAATGGATATATCTGATGTCATTACTCAAGCCTTCAGTGTGACTGGATTTGCAGTCTGTTTTTCCATTTTGCAATAGATGGGATTGCAGTGCCTTTGGCCTTTACAGATGTTTGAATTCTATTTGTTTCATAACTACCTGGCCATCATTACTTGGGTGCTTTTATATATCATTTCCCACCTCTGTTCCCCCAAACCCCAATAAAAAAGAGTAGATCTTTTGTTTGAGTATGGAGATGGGAATGCATACATGTATGGAAGAGCTTAGTATCAATTCAAGTATTGGGAGACCCTGCTGGGGTAGGCTGGAATTCAGTTACTGTGCTTTAAACCTCTTTCTAGCATCTAAATCTCAGCTTTCAGAGTCCTTTAGGGTCTGATTTGACCTACACTAAAAACATATTTCAACTTCTCTCAGCTCCGTAGATCTGTTCCTCCTGGCTTCCCCTGGTCATCCTTCTAATTTAGGCCTACTTACTGCGATAGTGTCCAGAGTGGTCTCAATGTCCCTAGTGAGTTTCTTCTTCAATTGGTCCTAAATTTTGTTTTGAAATGATCATTGTAACTTTGATTTTCATTGTGTTACTTTGCTTAAAAACCTTCAGTGACTCCTCATCATTGTCAAGATAAAGTTGTTCCTTAGCCTAGGATTTAAGCTTTCCAGTGTCTGGCATCAACCTACTTTTCTCGTCTCATTAATCTCCCCCAATAAGCTGTTCGAAATCCAATTGGCAGTTTACTGTCCCCTAAACATCCCTTGGACTTCTTGGTTTCCACCCCTTTATATATTCCTCTCCCTAGAATATTCTCCCTTATCCTAGTCTATACCTCCTAAAATTCTAGCTACTCTTTAGGGCTCAGTTCAGCTCAGATTCCACTTTGCTTTTTTAAGTGTTCAGACTAAATTTGAAAGTAGTCTCTTCCTTCTATGAACTCCTTTAATTTCTAGTTTTCTTATTATTCATTTGATACTTTATACTGCTTTGTACTGTGGAATTTTTTATTTTCATGTGTCTTATCTCCCTAATTAAGGTATGAGAATGGCAGAAGGGGATCATGTTTTATATTTTGTCCTCTGCAATGGCTTATGCATGTAAAATTAAAATATTGGCAAGTTATATTGATTAAATCATAATACTACTTATTGATTTAGAGAAATAGATGTTTTTGTATATATGCCTAGAATATGCATACATAATATCTAGGGAATCTTTTTATCCATTTTAGAGTATTTGAGAAATTGAATTGGAAATCATATATTGCTTGGAGAACATGTAGTCCTTACAGCATAAGAAGTTGGCTGTTAAGAGCTATGTACACAGGTCTGGGATAGCCTGGTCACTCATTATTCTCCAATGTAGAACCCCACCTGCCATGGGTAACAGAGAAACTGTGTTCCTTCCTCTCTCCTTATCTGTGCTAAGGACACAGATTCCTAATGTCTTGAAGATTACTACACTTCTGTTCAAATTTTTCAACACATTCTTCTCAATTAAAGTACTTGCATTTGAATGGTAATATGGGGCACCATGATGTTATTATATCTTAGGGTTTCTGCCCTTCAAGGAGATTATAATCCCTATAGGGGGGTCTCATTTGCTTCAAATCATACATGAATTTAAAAATAATATAAAAGATGTCATGTGGGAATATATAACTAGTTGCTGAGATATGTGGAAATTCCTCTAGCATTTACTGTTTTTAGCACTCACA
Source organism: Pteropus medius (assembly GCF_902729225.1). Lineage (NCBI taxonomy): Eukaryota > Metazoa > Chordata > Mammalia > Chiroptera > Pteropodidae > Pteropus > Pteropus medius. Next base: position 51,521,546 of record NW_024349800.1, on the reverse strand, counting down.
ATCTATCAGGTAATTTTGTTTCTGCTTTTATATGTGTCTTCTCACCAACCACATTGCATATTATAGAAGGTAGAAGCCATTTATTATACTAGTTATGTGCCAGTACCACAGTGCTTTCATAGTGCTTTACTCATAGTATACATATAGTGTGTTCCTGATCATGCCTTGGAGCCTAGTGTGGTCTGGGTAGGCTTCTTGGAGGAAGTGGAATTTGAATTAGGTTTGTAGGATTTAGAGCGATGCTTATAGCACAGTCCCATGGAACTTGAAAAAAAGGATTCCATAGTTAAAATAATCAAGTGCATTTGGTACACTGTCTGTAACATGGACACTCCTTGGTTTCTGTGCCTTTCTTTGGCTCTGAAGTGACCCATATCACTTCCTCTTATAGCAAGAAGTAGTCACAGGATACTACTTAAGGGGCTAAGAAATGCTGACAAGAATATGAGTGTTTGGTGAGCGGTAACTGTCTTTGCCTCACCAAAGCAGAATTGCTTTCTTTCGAAAGATGACTATCAGAATCAGTAGGCCCTGCCTGGAATCACTGAAATAAAGAGGAATTGTTTTTATGTGTCAGTCTAAATGGGATTTTTATTACTGAATTTATTTGTAAAAAGAACTTGCAGTGTTGAATAGTAGTGCTTGGGGTAATTAAAGGAGAAATTTTACTAATGTCCTCTCTACTTGAGGGGCAGGTATTATAAATTGTTTTAGTTTAGATGGTTTTGCTATCATCTTTAGAGTTGATATTTGAAACAGGTAGAAAGTGATTGGCTTCAGTACATCTGATCCAGAGCCTTTCTACATGTAGAGTTTGGCTGGTAAGATTATGGGGTGAGAAAAGTGAGAGAGAGTATAGAGGGCTTGCAGATATTGTTGGAAACCTTTTACTGTCTGAGGATTTCATGAAAATTTCCTCTTAGGTCCCTGAATGTCTTTTTCTTCCCTCTCATCAGCATATTGCTAATTAAAATCTGTTTTCTCCATTTTTTAATTTGTCTTTTAATGTTTGGTTTGATAAGGACTGTTGGGTGGTGGTTAAAATGTTGGCCAGCTATGCAAGATTAGGAAGCCCAGATCCTTATTTATATAGGAGGCTTATTTTTTCCCGAAGTTATCAACCTGAACTTTTTAGACCTTTGGCTTTCTTTTTGATGGCATTCCAGTAATTTTCTTTTCAGATTAAAAAAAATAAACATATGTCATACATGACTATATTCATAAAATTCAAAGAAATGGAAGTATATAGAGTTAAAAGGTGACATTTTCTGTAGCGAATTATATGGTAGCTGTTAATTTAGGCTGTCTACTATCAGGTCACAGTATCCTCCCCCTTGGCCAAGGGACGGGCAGGTGATCTAGGCTTGATCTGTCATAATTCTCCATTCCTTTGGACACAGTCATTGCTGCAGGATGGCCAAATGACCAAAGCAGGTTCAGATTTGTTTTTGAGATTGAAAAATAGATGTTGAATAAGAGACAGACTCATTTAATTGTCATAGTTTGCAATTCCCTATCTTATCAGATGTTTATTGTATATTGAGTTCCCCCCCCACACACACAAAGCCTCTCTTATTCATATTTGTTCACTTCCCTTGTGGGATGCTTGTCTTTTTTTTATTGCTTCCTAGCCATATATGCTTATGATGTAGTTGTATTTACACTAACTAGGAATGGCCTTGGTAGGCAGCCGACCCTGCTACTTAGTTGTTTCAGAAAGAAGGATATGAGATACCTACTATTCCAAACCCAAAACCTACATCATATATATACAAACATATACATATACACATATATATACACACACATATATATGTTTTAACAGATATTTCTAGACAGTTTATATCTAATAAGTTTACATAGCTGCCCAATTCATTTAGTAAGCTCAGGGGTATGTGTCTCAACTGGATTCTCTGAATGCTTAATTGAAGTAGTTTTATGGCAAAGATAAATGTTGGAAAACTTATGTTTTGAGAATTTTCTGAGTCAAAATCATTGTGACTGTATTGAATGGTATATAGAAAACTTAGGGACTCAAATGGCAGTTTTTCCGTTTGATACAGAACCACTTTCAGAGGAAAAATTTGGCCCTGTAAGAAAATACTTTCTTGACTCATCTCTGCATAGAGGTGGGTTGGCTGCATACTTAGACATCTTTAGTGGTTAGGTTCCTTAATTTTCATAAGAGAAAGTTAACTCGATTCTGCACTTGATTATGAAAGTATATAGTCTTCCTGTAGTTGTCAATATAGAACAGCTTCACTCTAGCAAGTATATATCCGTTTACTTTGCTGCCCAATTCTTTCAAAGACCTAGTAGTCAGAAACAATACTCTGAGAATTGCTTAAATAAAACACATTTAATACATTGCTCTAGAAACAATCAAAATTTTTACTTGGATCAAGCCAGAATACCAGAGAGCTATGTATACTGATTGCATTGTTTTAGACTGGAGTAGAATTACTTTTACAGAATTGTTACTTGGTATAATGCAATCAGCCTTTATTGAGGGCCATTAAAAAAAACAGCTTTGTAAAATTTAGTACTTATTGTAGAATTGCGAGGATATTAATCTCCTTTATCTCAGTACATTGATGTTGTAACTGCTGTTACTATTATTACTATTAGCAGCTGATCTGCAGGACTAGGACAACACAAAATGAGCTAATAATTGATAGACAAATATTAAGCACTTAGCTGAAGGCAAGTGCTTTTTGCCCAAAGGGAGACACCATTATGGAAAAGAGGTTATGTAATAGGATTGTGGACTCTGAAGCCAGATTCCTGGGCTTGAATCCTGGCTCTGCTACTGCCTGATTGTGTGTTACTTAACCTCTTGGTGCCTCAATTTTCTCACCTATTAAATGGGGATGATAATTGTACCTACCTTCACAAGTTTGTTGTGTGAATTTTATGAGTTTAAACACATGAAATGCTTAGAACATGGCATGGCCCAGGACAAGTGCAATGAAAATGAGCAGCTTTTGTTTTTCCTCCTCATTTAAAATATGGTAGTAAGATACACATAGCAAAATTTACCATCTTAACCATTTTTGAGTGTACAGTTCAAGCCGTTCTTGTTTTTAATCATCATTATTATTAGAACCCATGTAGTAATTTTTTTTCCAGGTCTTGGTACCAGGAAAAGCTGTGTTTCCTTTGACCAGCTGGTTTGTTCATATTACGTAGTCATCATGACTCTTGTAACCTGTGGTATTTCTCTCTTTGCGAGGGAGCTCAGAGTCAAATGTGTGGCCTTTCCCTTTCAACTGTATAGGGAATGGCATATAGTTTGTGTGGTAAATTTACCTGTGACTTCATCTTATTTTCCTCCCTTATTTTTTCTTTGCCCCAATCTTGTCACTTCTTTCTTTTTAATTCTGTTGTACTCTGTGAGGTCTCTCAAATCCTTTTTGGAATAATATGGAAATAAACAAGTAATCTTCATTACAACATGTGCCCATGTTGAAATTTCAAATTCATTGTCATTTAATTTACCTTAAATTAGCTGCTTCTTGATGGTAGGGAGGTGCTAAAATTTTCATTAAGGTATCTCAAATCTCATCATAGAACAGGTTACTTCTGGGGGGGGTTATTGTTGACAGCTCATCCTGTTGATGGTATGGGTTTTCTTTTAAACTTTAATTACAAAAGTGTTTCTTCTTGACTTTTCTTGTTTGTTTTTTCCCTTGATCTTTGCTCCAGCTGTCCCTTATAGATTTTTTATTTTATTTTATTTTTTGGGGGTGGGGTGGGGAGATCATTTTAAGAACTTTTAAACCCTTAGTCTTTAAAAATGCTCCTCAGAGCAGCAGCTACCGTTCATTTAGTGCTTCTTTTACACCAGGTTCTGTGCTAAGTGCTTTATTTATATGCATTGTGTAATCCAATCGTCATAACTACCCTATAAGTCCAGGCATCTTTATTTTGCAGTTTGCTTGGCTGAGAAGTAGTGAAGCAGGGATTCAAGCCTTGCTTGATTCCAGTCTTGTGTTCTTAATTGCTTGGTTCTCCTGTATCTGTGAAAAGGGGTATAAATATAGCTGCCTTGTCTATCTCGTGGGGTAAAGGAGAAGTTGTGTCTGAAAGTGCCTTGGAAAATATCATAGATGTTAAAATGAGAAGTGTGCTGGGCTAACAATACACAAGGAAAGGTGGATAGTAAAGGTCTTTGCCTTCAGTTAAGTGATAGTGAAAAGTTTGGATGGAGAGAACCTTCTGACCATTTTCTAACTTCTGTTTGTATTACTATTGCTGTTGTCAAGTGGGAGAGTTACCTTCCCTTGTAAAATTTGCCAGTGATAGAAATTTTATGTGTGGTCAATGTCACATGTCAACGGTTGCTTAAGAGTCTCTCGGTGATGTCTTGGTTTTACTTCATGGGACATATATGTATGCTTAGTACAGATTTTAGTATAGTCACAGTTCTTTTTCTAAAAAGGTAAATAATTATTAAAAGTAGGGGAATTTGTAACATTGTATTTCTTTAGCTGAATAGTGGTTGTATTAGATATGTTAAAAATATTTTCAATGCCTTTTTTGTATGTGTGAGTATTTTATAATTAATAAAACCATTAAAAGACTGATCACTGATGTTCGCATGTGTAGTAGACTAAGAAAGGAATGGGATATGAGCCAGATGGGAATTAGAGTGAAAAACAAAGGAAAAAAGAAATGTGTATAAAATTAGTACCTTTAGGTCTAACCATCAGCAATTTATCAATTTATAACCTTCAACAAATTGTTATGATAAATGGTAATGAGTACATAGAAAACTGTGTTGAGAAGAGATCTGTGACCATTTCCAGCTCGATGGCAGAGGGGATTGTGTTTGATGACTGATATGTGCCTGGCGCAGACATGCGGAGTGTAGGATTATGTGCTTTGTTTTTGCTAAATCTTGGTAATGTATTTATCAGAAAGCCACAGGTTGATCTGGACACATATTCTTGGTATATGCTTCTTGCAATTCTGTTAGTCTGATTCATGTTGTCATATTATATTTACTATGATGAAATATCTAGGATTTCATCACAATGAAATCCTAGATATTTCCCCAAGAAAGATTTCCTATTTATTTTTATTAATGATTTTTTAGCTATAATTCACATACCCTAAAGTCACTCTTTTAAATTATACTATTCAGTAGCTTTTAGTATATTCACAAAATTGTACAACTATAATCACTAATATCAGACATTTCATTACCCCCAAAAGGAATCTCATGGATTCATATAATATGTGACTTTTTGTGTCTGACTTCTTTCACCTTACCTAATATTTTCTTTTTTACTGTATTTTATTTATTTATTTATTTAAAGCCTACAGCACCTGGTATTCCTAGGTGGTCTCCCATCCAAGTACTAACTAGGCCCGACCCTGCTTAGCTTCCAAGATCAGACGAGATCCGGCGTGTTCAGGGTGGCATGGCCGTAGATGCCTAATATTTTCAAGTTTCATTCTTATTGTAGCATGTGTTGATACTTCATTCCTTTTTTTATGGCCAAATAATATTCCGTTGTATGGCTATACCACATTTTGTTTATCCATTCAACCGTTGATGGACATTTGGGTTATTTCTACTTTTTGACTCTCATTAATAATGCTACTATCAACTTTCATGTTTAAGTTTTTGTATGGACTTGTGTTTTCCTTTCTTTTGGTTATATACCTAGGAGTGGAATTGCTGGGTCATATGGTAACTCTATGTTTAACATTTTGAGGAACTGCAAAACTGTTTTCCGAGGTGACTGCACCATTTTACATTCCTACTAGCAGTGTATGAGGGTTCTAATTCCTTGCAAATACTTGTATTATATGACTTTGATCCTAGTTAAGTATGAGTGGCATCTCATTGTAATTTTGATTTGTATTTCCGTAATAACTAAGATGTTGAGCATCTTTATATATGAAATATGCTGATTGGCCATTTGGACAGCTTTCTTAGAGAAATGTCTACTCACATCTGCTCATTTTTAAATTTGATCATTTGTCTTTTAAATTTTAAGAGTTCTTTATATATTCTGGATATAAGTCCCATATTAGATATATGATTTGGAAGTATATTCTTCCATTATGTGGATTGTTTTTTTACTTTCTTGATGGTGTTCTTTTAGGCATGAAAGTTTTCAATTTCAGTGAAGTCCAGTTTATATTTTTCCTTCTTGTGCTTTTGGTGTCATAGCTAAGAAATCCTTGCCTAATCCAAGGTCATGAAAATTGATGCCTATGTTTTTTTTCCAAGAGTTCTGTAATTTTAGCACTTACATTTAGGCCTTTGATCCATTTTGAGTTAATTTTTCTATATGGTATGAGGTAGATCTCAATTCTTTTTGTATAGAGGTAAAGCTCATTACCTCTTAAATGTATATATCAGCAAGACCTTCAGATTTACTTCTCTTAATATTTTAAACAGTATATGATTTTTCTGCCACTTCATTAGTTTTATCTCTGACTCCCTGCTAGTGAGCATTTCTTTACCAAAACCATATTAACCTTTGCACTTATCATAGAATGTGCAAATTAGGAGGAAGTTTATTGATAATATAGTCAAAGCTCTTACCAGAGTAGAGCCCTCAGCATCTGTGGCAGAAGGGCTTTCAGCTTCTTCCTGGACTCTCGGAGGTAATTAGTTCCAGAGGGTGAGCACTTAGGCTCAGCAGTTTCTCTGGTCAAGTCTAGCAGCACTTGGTATATGTAAGGAAACATTTGCATGTGCTATCAAATGAACAAGCTCCTGGAACTGTGTGGCTCAGGATCTGTGACTAAACTTATCCTGGTATGAAGCCACCCCCAATTCATTTGATCGGTTTAGTTGAAAAATAGCAAATTTTAATTTTTTGGCAGTAACAGTTATGTCAACATTGGTAATAGTCTTCATTACCTGCATTTTGATTGAACTTTATGTAGAGCAAGTAAAGTAAGCAAGATTCTAGTTTCTGGCAGTTGTGACTTAAAATGAATAATATCGACAGATTAATAAAATTAGATTAATAAAATATTAACAGATTAATAAAATTTTATTAATCTAATTAATAAAATTAGATTAATAAAATTAATAAAAATAGAAAGTTAATTTTTTTGGCTTAAGATTTTAATATTGAAAAACATTATGGTCATTTAGTAAAAAAGTAAAGATGGTTATGTTTAGTATAATAGTGTCAAGTGAATCTACAGAACGAATAGTGATATTAACTATGCATAGTTTAAAGACAGAGATGGTACAGGTTCACTGGATTAAGAAGCAAGTGTGAGAGCCAGAAGTAAGGGAGCTTATACATATCTTGACCCTTGCTCAAATTCCCAGCATCAGAATAATTTAGAGTTGTCAAATCTGGTTTAGCATTAAGAAAGAGCTTATCTTTTATTTAAAAAATTATTATTAAAAACAAGTTTCCTGTGAAGTTTTTAAATTATTAAAGGTGCATTTAGGAGTAATTTATTTTGGGGACATTTATTTTGGCACCCTTTGTTAAATTTATTTCTCATTTGGTATTTTTGAGAGATTAAAGGTGATTCATGTTAATAAAACTTGAGTAAGCCTGTCTTGCTTTTTTGCTTGTTCGTTTTTGTCCGTCTATGTATGAAAAGAAAATACAGAAAGATATTTAAAAGTGGAGGGAAGAAAAAAAGCAGAAAGCAAATAAAATAAACAAGTAACTAACCATATACAGTCCTGTCCCTAAACAAAGCTGTTAATATTTTAGTGGACTTCTGAAAGTTACAGCTGATTTATAATTTTATTTAGAATATTTTGCTGTTTTTTCCAAAGTAAATAATTCTTTAATTCACTGGATCAGGAGTTAAAAACAAAAAACAGACAAAAACAAACAACAAAGAGCAACTCTCAGTGAATCTCCTTCAGGAAAGAAATTGTTCTTCTTAGTTCTGTCACGGAGGAAGAGCCCTAGCAGCTCAGCCATGGGCGGCCAGTCACTCAGAGTTGTTTGAGTTTGACCTCCTAGGTGCCGGGGCTTGGTGGTGAGTAGCCTGAGCCTTGCTCTGCATGGTATGAAGGCACGAGTGAAATGGACCCCGACCTATGAAATATATTTTTTCTCTTTATGAATATGAATAGGTTTTTCCTTTATTTAAGGGGGAGCAAAGACAATAACTTGTTAAGCTGTAAATGGAAAAAAATTTATGTCACTGTTAGCTGAGCTAACGCCCACCCTTGTGAAATGCTAGTAATAATTATATTAGTAGAGATACATTTTTTAAAAAAAATTTGGCCTAGCCCCCTTTAATTCTCAATCTGGTATTTGACCTTTTTCTCTCTTCTTCCACCTGTTAGTGTCATCTTCTTCCCTTTCTCTGTTCTCTCTCTGTTTTACCCATTGCTATAAAACTGCCTCTCTAACCTTTTTTCCAACGTACTCTCTTCTTTCTGTTCAGCTTTTTTTAGTTTTTAAGTATGTCTTTATATATACCAGTGATTTTTCCTATATATCCCCTTCAGCCACATATACACACTGTTTTGTTTGAACTACATAGTATTTTGATTATCTGTTGAATTTGAATGCTTTATGTATAGCATGTATTCTGTTCAGTAAAATATAGGTCCCACTTCTTCCTATTGACTTAAATTTATCCCATTTATACCCTTTTATAATAACTATGGCTCTTGTAGGGATTTGAATTTGTGCTTTTTCTTTTTTTTTCAAATCGATGATTGATGATTTATTTTTTTCACTTAAAGGCTGATGTAAAACCATTATGAATCTTATTAAAGAAAACCCAACATCTCAGTTGAAAAGTATGGTAGCTATATTTACTCATTAAATACTATTTAAGTTTTCTAACACATGACTTGAAAACATCCAGCATGCATCTTTAATCTTAGTACAGTGAATTCAAGACCGAGTATACATGTTACACGCATCAAGGTTAGATTACAAATTATCATAGTCATCATCATCATCATCATCACCATTATCTTCATGTTTTCTTTTCTATGCATTTGATGATTCATTGGCAATATTTTGTGATGACCTCATGTTAGTGGTAATAAGAATGTTTTGGGGCCCAAGTGATAATAGATTAGTCAGAACATTCTGAACTGCTGATGTTGTAGGAATTAATGCTTTTACAGCTGGGGACTGTGAAGTGGGCATCATTACTTTAAACCTTTGCCTGTGAGGGACATTGGGGTCCCTACTTTAGTTAAAACAGACATAGTTTGTGGGGTTGGTGTGCCAAGTGTGGGAATACTTGGTCTGCTAGTAACTGAACCAACACTTACGGAACTGTTATTCTTCCCACAGAAGTAGAAGCCTTTTTTTGTAAAGACTTATTAATTCTATAGTTTGGAGCAGTCAGGCAGTATATATCAGGTAGCAGTCTAGGGCCTGAATATGGCTTGAGCAATGGCAAATAGGTTTGATTTCTTTGCCTTGCAATATCTAATAAAAACCTCTTGGGGGAGGAGAAGTAAAAACTGGTCAGCATGACACGGGGTTGCCAATCACACATCATCTCCATCTACAGTAGCTTTCTTAGCATGGCTTGAATAAATTTTTACATCATCTGGAATTGTGGTCACATATTGGGAGGCAAACTCCAACATCAGATTTATAACGCTTGGCTTCTATTCTGTAATTCCCACATCCTTCAGGATTTGTGCCATCATCTGTGCATCTTTCAGCATGCTCTTGGGAGAAGGCATCTTGCCAGACTCTATGATACCTGGTGATCAGACTTCTAGAGCTAAATCACCCACGTTAATGTATTGCAGTCCTGATCCTGATACTAGTTCTTTGCCTAGCGTGGTTTTTCCAACCTTTGGTGTACCCATAAGCAGGATATTCAGAAGCAACATAGTCCTTATCACAACGGCGCTGGGAACCTGAGCACACCAAATTTGTACTTTTTATATTGTACTCTCTGTGAGAGTCCAGGAATCGATCCATATACATGTGTTAAATTGATTTTTAACAAAGGTACTATTTTTAACAAGTAATGCTGGAACAATTGGATATCCACATGGGAAAAAACTGGACTTTGATACATACTTTGTACCACATTAAAAAATATTAACTCTGAATCACAGACCTAAGTTAAAACCTAAAACTTTAACACTTCTAAAAAAAAAAAAGCATAGTATAAAACTTTCGTGACCATGGATTAGGCAAAGATTTCTTAGAGCACAGAAGGCATGATCTATAAAAGAGAAAACTGATAAATTGGACTTCATCAAAATTAAGAACTTCTAACCTTCAAAAGACTCTATTAAGAGTATGAAAAAACAACTATCAGAGAAATGTAAATCCAAACCACAATGAGATACTACTTCACACCTTCTAGGTTGGCTAGAATAAAAAATTCAGATAATAAGTGTTGAGAATGTGGAGAAATCAGAACCTTCATACACTGCCAGTAGGAATGTAAAATGGTACAGCCTCTTGAGAAAACATTCTGGCAGTTTCTTGGATATCCCACTCAACTCTCAAGTTTTTGCTCAAATCTCACTTTGAGTAAAGGTGGTCTACCCATACTATCCTATTTAATATCACAATTTTCCCCACTCCCCTCCCCTTCACTCACAATCCCCTTCCCTGCTTCCCCGCCCCCACCAATACATATCACCTTCTAACATACTTCTAAAATTACTTATTTTATTGTGTTTATTGCTTACCTCTTCCCGTTGGAGTGTGTAGATTCTATGAGGACAGGATAGAATACTGCCTGGCTTAAAGCCTCTCATTAAATATTTGTTGAATGAATTAATCTCTTGCTCTTAATTGCCATGATATATAGCCTCTCTAACATTTATTATTGAGTTTTCATAATGACTTGGTTTTTATCATGATGATTCAATAATTGTATACTACTTAATCTAGTCATGCTATAATTAATAAACTATTTCTTGTCATTTAGTTTATTTCTGAAGGATAGAGTTTTTCATTCAGCATTTAGAAACCTTTAGTATCAAGCTTTGTGTAACAGCCTCATAAAGATGATGAATATACAGAGCTTGTCATCAGGGAACTCTCAGACTGTAATGGCAGTAGATATATTAGTAATTATTACAATGGTATCTGATAAAGGCACATATTAGGGTCACTTTGAAGATAAAAGAGAGTATACCAGATGTAGTGCCCAACTCTGTGGGAACTAGAGGTTGGATCCAGGTTTCAGGGTGGTGTAAAAATGGATGGAGGAAGGACATCTGATTAAGAGGATGCAGTAATCAAAATGGACATTGAGGGATGGTTTGGGCCAGATATTGATTAGATTGGAAGAAAGCTAAAGATTGTAAAGGATGAAAAGGGTTAAGTAAGACTTTAATCATTAGCAATATAATGTTCTCTAGTAATTTATAATCTAACACATCATTCTAATTGGAAGAAGATTCTTGCTTTTAAAGATCTAAAAGAGGTAATACATGTAGGTTGTATTTATCTTAAAATATGTAGTACTCATACTCTTATAAGAGGGTAGGATGGAGTATTTAGAATTTCTTTAAACTACAAACAGTGGGTGTTATAAACTAATAGTTGTAGAAGTAAACACTTTTCCAGTGCTTGATACCAGGCATTACTCTAAACATTTTGCACATGTTAATTCAAAATAATGTATTTTACCTTCAGTTATATGTGTGGTCGAGTCATGATCATCTGTAGATAGATTATTTGCATTTGGATTATCCATTCATTTCAAAAGACATCTTCATTGACTGTATCTTTCCATCTTCCACCCAATATCCTTCTCCCCATTGTTTTTACCGAATTTGACCAGCTTTTTAAAAATCATTTATTATTTATTATCATCTATTTTTAAAGATTGTTTTTGTCTTTCTACCTTATTTGTTGATGTTTGTTGGGTCATAATGAGAGAGCAGGTGTCATGTGAGCCTGAGAAAAGTATACAGACTCATTTTCCTTAGTCTTAGAATTTTCTTCACTTCCTGCTTCTTTATATTTCATCTGTTCAAGATTTTGTCTCCAATTACAATGTAATCATCTGTACAAGTATCAATGGAAGTCATTTTCCACAGTTTTATTTGTTATCATAGACTTCCTCCCCTCTGTAAACCAGGGATACAATTCTTAGAAACCATAGGCTTTTAAAGGATTAGAGGCGATATATAATACCCACTGTTTGAATTAGAGGAAAGAGAAGAGTTATGAAAAAGAATCCACTACGGGAGCTGATTTCAGGCAAGGCTGTTGATGGACTTTACACAAAAGTATCTTTACCCACATTGTTCAATGATTTTATTTCACCTTGTTACATTGTCTGAAATTCTTTCTTTTGAGCATTAATTTGGATAGACAAAATATCTGCTTTTTAGATATCTCTGGTTGGGTTAACAGTTTATAATCATTTTTATAAATTGTTCTAGTCAGATTGCTTCTCCACCTCTATTTGTATTAGAAAGGAGAAATGTAATTTTGGAGATGAGTATTATGGCAAACCGAGGCAGCCAGGGTAAGCCTAGAGTGGTTATTGGGGAGTGGAAGAATTTGAGGGTACTGAAATTAGAGAAGAGGGATATGGGGAATTCTGCGCAGAAAGGTGGAATTTAAAAAATTGTTTTATTAAAAAATTGCTAAGGATGGCACTTGAGGAAGTGACCATTTTATAGGAAAAAAGGACATTATTTTCTTTAAGTCTGTCTTATTCTAATGACCTGCTCACTTGCTCAGAATTCAGGTTCATTCTTCAGTGTAGTTTCATTTTCCATATTTGGGAGACTGGTATGGGGGTGAAGATTAGGTTGAATTTGGGAAAGATAAAAGCAAATAAAATGTGACTCCATTATAATTAATGTTGTAGTACAGCTTTGTAAAATAAGCCTGCCAGTTGGACCATAATTAGTTAAATTTCTTTTATGAGGATATGTATATAAAATGTTAAATGACTAACATATGGTTAAAATCGAGGTTGTAATTTGTTCTAGAGAACAAAGACCTCACACTAAGGATAAGGAGTCAGGAAACAGAATCTGAGATTTAGTCCATCTCTTTTCTGTTTGATTATCTTTCGTAACAATGATCCAGGGGTCTCCTTTATATTATTTACTTATTGGTCCTAGTTCTGTTTCTGAAGTCATATAGAACAAATCTCTGTCCATTTTCATACATCAAGGGTTCAGATATTTTATGACTGCTTTGTTGTCTCTGATGATAGCTATTCTGTCTTCCCATATGCATCTCTTTTCTGGGCTAATTTCCATAGCCTAATTGTTTTTTGTATACCATTGTTTTCAAACTCTTGGAAATTCTTCTAGATATTCTCTAACTTTCAATCCTTTAAATCATTGTATTCAAAATCTCATATAAGGGTTTGAATGTGCTTCTGATCAGCTCAGATTAGAATGGGTCTGTTTTATCAGTGTGACTAAAATAGCCCAAGTTCGAAATTAGAATTTTTTTCTTTTTTAAATGAGTATATCCCACATTTTGTTCCCATTAACTAGTTTGGTCATTTAAGCCGTGCACACGCTCTCTCTCTCTCTTTCTGTCTGTCTGTCTGTGTCTTTCTGTCTTTCTGTCTTTCTTCATAATTGGCAATTAAGCCAGGTCTTCCTGTCTTCATTTGAACCTAAGAATAGAGGAGAGAATGGTATAGCAAATCAAGGGACTTTAGGGCCAAAAACATTTGGGTTTTGCCATTTATTATTGCGGTGTCCTTGGATTGACTTGACTTTTTTTTTTTTAAATAAAATGAGGATAATAATGCCTCATTACTAGGATTGTTATGAGGATTACATGAAATAATCTAGGGAAAATACTTTAATATGCTTTATTCTAGTGTTTTTCTTATTGTTAATTTAAAAAAATGTTTTAAATAAGCATTTAATAGCTTCAAAAAACACAAAAGTATGTAACTGTTAAAGAATACTGTATAGCAAACTTACCACCTTTAATTTATATCTAGTTTTTAACCCATTTATTTTCATTCACCATTTTTAATTTTCATTTATCACATTATCTAGCCTACCCAGCTTTGTGTTATCAACAGATACTATGAGCAAGTTTTGGAATTATTGGGACAAGTCATTGAAAAACATTTAGCAGGTCAGCCTGAGGCCGAGCACTTAGGCAGGCCACTGCAGCCCTGTGTTTTGGTGAATAACAAGTGGTTAATCAGCACTTTCTGGTAAGAGTTTTTACAGCCAGTTTCTTCTCTGCCTCGAAGTCCCTTTAATCACTGACTTTCTACCATTTTTTTTTCTCTGCAAGTATATTTGAGAGATCAGTGTCAGCTATATATTCTCTTTGGTATTGTCCTACTTTACGGACCAGTTTTTTTGGATAGTTATGCTGAGAAAACTAATGTTTGCTAATTTTACAAAAAAAAAAATCAGCTATATTTAGCATAATGATATAACTTAAACTCAGATATTTTAGTTAGCGGTAAAATATACACATTCTTCAGTTTTAGCATAGTGCAGATTTTTAAAAATGGCTTTAAAATTTTTCAGATTTTTTTTTAGTTCTCAGTGTAACCCACAATGAACCAAGAAATTTCTGCTACTTAGCATTTTAACAAATAGTTTCTCACTAAAGATTGCAAAGTACATCAGAATTATAGCCAAAGATTTCCAGTTATAGAATTAACAACAGCTTATTTTTCTGGTGCCACATTTGTAAGTTTTAATTGTCAGCAGAATATCTGAAGAAGTGTTGGACAAAAGATATTCAATACAGTTTTATTTTAAACAAAAAATAATCAATTTGTTTACCATTAAGGGCTAGAGAAGGACCATTGTTTTAAGAATTACATTCACCTTGCTTTTTATTTATGTTAAGACATTTTAGTGAGAGAATATTATAATTAACACTGTGGAAATTTTAGCTAATCAAGGCTATTTATTTTGGAAAATAAAGACACCTGGTGAGCAGAAAATCCTGTATTTGTACTTTATTTTTGCAATAATATGCCTCTGGGTATATGTTTCAAATTTTTAGCTTTTGTCCATTTTGTCTCTCAGGTGGCTTATTGATTGTTTTCTCCTGCTGAGGCCCATTGTTCTTAATCTAGCTTTTGTTTTCACATAGTTATTTCCCACTAGTTTATTGTCTGTATGCAAATTAAACATAACAACATGCATTCCAGTCACTGTCTCAAGCTAAGTTAATTCTTACTTTGTTCAGTACTTCCTTTAACGTCCAGTGTCCACACGTGTTTACACTTGGGTGTACAGGACCTTTGCGGATCTCTCCATTGCTGATAGGGAAAAGAGAGACTGAGAAATGCCTTGAAGTGGAAGAGTAAGGAAAAGAAAATGTACTTGTAAATGTTTTAAATAGACGATGTCTTTTAAAAAGGGTTGATTGTTAGTTAGCCAAGCCTTGTGGGGATTTCTTATATGTCAGATTTCTTTATAACCTCATCTCAGCAGTGTTAAAGCCTCATAATAAAAAGAATGATCTTACAGTTGTTACAGTACAAGACTACCTAGAGGGGCTGTGATGGATTGCTCAGTTGAAAACTATCTTAGCTAATTTTTTGTTTCTAGGATAGAGGGAAGGGAACAACCCATTACCAAAAAAACAAAAAACTGACAAAAACCCCTCTCCCTTACTTGTAAGCCCACAAATGAGCAGGTTTGGGAAATTTACCTTGCTTTCACTGTTAACAGATGACTTTTTATGTTTGATTTTTGTTTTTAAGGTGTCTGAAGAAATTACAGAATATATTCAGAAAAAGAGCAAGACATATATCTGTGTTATTTGGTGCCCTGCTAAAATCAAATCTATGGCCTGAGTGAATTCTTTTCACCTTTTCTTATTAGTTTGAGCAGTAGTAGCTGCCTCAGTCAGAAGCCTTATTCAAAGGCAAACCCTGGATGACTGTTGTTGTACTAAAATTTAGGTGATAGTGCATGCAGGGAGAATGTTCATTTTCAAGCAGTGTTCAGCTGTAAAGATGGTATTATTCTTACCCTGTGAACAGTAACAGGATAAGTCAGTAAAGCTGAATGAGCTTTGTAATGGGAATTAGAAGACCTGGGTTCCAATCTATATTCTGTTAAAAAGTTCTGAGCTTCACTGAGCAGATCACTTTACCACTCTGGGATGCAGTCTGTAACCAGAGGGCTTAGATGTGATGCTGGCTTACAATCCTTTCCAATTTAAAATGATCTCATAATTATTATACCTTCCTCACTTCCTCTAAATGTCTGTGTATACTTTTCTCCTTTCTTTTTCTTAGAGGAAAAAAATGACTTTTCAAGACTAGTTCATATGATCTTGAAACCGTGTTCCTAGTTCCTCCACTTTTGTAGTTGTTCATTCATTTATCCAGCACACATTTATTAGGTATGTATAATAAATTTTTCAAGTTCTTTTAGTTTTGGGGAATGAAAGATCAAGAAGACACAGACTCAGTCCTCAAGGAGATTACAGCCTAGTAGGGGAAGAAAAACTTTCAACATAGTATAATAAAAAAGGGATGTAACCCGGCCATGGGGAGACACAAAGAAGAAATGAATTTATTTTTTGGCCAGTCAAGTAAGGGTTTACAGAAGAAGGGGGACCCCTGACCAGACTTAAAATTAAAAACAAAAACAAAAACCCTTTTCCCTCTCAATAAAAGTAGTAGATTCTTAATGTTAAAAAAAAAAAATTTACATAAATAAAAATCAAGAAAACACTTGATATCCATCTCTTACAACCCTTTTGAAACTGGGTTTTATTTAATTTATTTTTTTAAAAAACTTTATTGTGGTAAAATACTTGTAACAAAATTTAACATTGTAACCATTTTTTAAGTACATGGTTCAGTGTTATAAAGTACATTCACATTGTTGTACAACTGGAAACTGGGTTTTAAAGGATGCCTAAAAGACTAAAAGTCATTCTGGTGGAAGAGGCATGAATGCAAAGTTCTGAAGGTCTGAAAAAATGTGTTGTATGTGGCTAACCGGAAGTAGGTATGACTGGACCATGAGGGATATTGGATGAGAAATGGGAGATATGGGGAGTCATCAGTCATATCATGGAGGACTTTGTGACACTAAGGCATTTAGAGTCTGCCTATGGAAAGTCAGGAGCCACTGAAGGTTTTTAAGCTGGGAAAGGGACAGATTCATGGTGTGATTTGCATTTTAGGAAACATTCTGGCCAGCTGAGGGCAGACTAAATAGTACTTTTGCTTTACTTCTTCAAATCTATAGAAATAATAGAAAAATATATACGTCGTTTTGTATAGAAAGAAGGGGAATTCTCCATAAATCAGAAACTATGAAGAATTTTTGAAAATAGGAGGTCCTTTAGGTAATACTCATATACAGAGGCTGGGGAAACCAGGAATGGGAAGGGTCCCAGAGTAATCAGGAGGGTGATTCATCAGCATTACTGCAATGTGAGCCGCCAAGCTGCTCTGACCTCTGTCCATTCTAACACCACTTTGGGCTAAGCAGACCTGTTTCCGTGCGAGAACTGCATGGAGGAGCCTGGGTCTATGAGACCAGGAAGCACTCTGGGTAACTGGCTGGGCTCACTTAGAAGACCAGGCACTGAGGCAAACCATCCTGTGGTGTGTTCTGTCCCTCTTCCACTCCTGCTGAAAGCAAAAGCAATATGAAATGAGTATTATTCTCTGAGTGAACTATACCAAAAGAAGACAGCAGAATGTAACACAATCCCAAATACAAAGATAAGAATCTTCAAATGTTTCAAGAAAGCCAAAACCATGAAATCAATAAACAAAAGAGCTTACGGTCAAGTAGAAAGTTACTAGAACAAAGTTCTAAAATAAGTTTAGCCAGTAATTTTAGAGAGGAATTTATTATATTCTTAACAAAAATATAACAAGTTGTTATAAACAAGGCATTAAGAAGAGTCAGTTCTGGGGAATGAGAAATAACTGTAGTTGAAACAATCTTTTTGGTGCCTTTGGAGAATGGATTAGAACGATGATGATCGGTAGCAGAAAAATTGGCTCTATCTGGTGTTTCAATGATATAATGAGATCCCAAACTAAGATAGTAGCCATAGGGATAGAGCTAAGGAAACAAATATAAGAGATATTAAAAATATGGAATTAATAAGACCAATGGGTGTAGGAATGAGAGAGAAGGAGCAATCTAGAATATTCCTAGTTTCTTGTTTGGTTCAGTGGAGAGTAATATTCCCAGAAACCCAAGTAGCAAATTCAAGAGTAAAAGCAGTTTTGAGGGGTGGGGATGGAGGATACTACTCTCTCACTTGGACATGTTAAGATTGGGATTCCCATGAGACAACCAAGTGGAGAAATGTGTTAGACTAGTGGATATATGGATTTGGAACTCAAATGTCTGTGCTTGAGCAAGATTTAGAAGTCATGTATAGGTGATAATGGTAGTAGATCTCATACTTATGGATGAGGTTGCTTAGGAAGAATGCATAGACTTTCAGACAAAATTGTAGATCACTACCATTTAAGATGTATGTGGAAGAAGAAGAGCCAGCATAGGGAAAGGAGAGAAGAATGGTTGGAGAGGAAGAGGTGCGCCAAGAATAATGTCCCAGAAACCTGAGAAGTAAGGGTGTGGTCAGCAATGCCAGATTATCAAAGGGTAAATAAGGGCTAAGTAGTGATTTGTTAAGAGATGACCAAAACAGGAGCAGCTTCATCGGAGTGGTGGGGCTAAAACCAGTGGGTTTGAAGAATAAAGGGAAGGTAAGGCCGTAGATTCTGCAGACGTAGGTTTGTAGAGGAGTGAGTTCTGTGAGAGCTGGGATGAGGAGAGGATATTGTTCATTAGTCCTGTTTTCTAGCCTCTCTTCTTTACTAGTTTCTTACTCTTTTTTTTTTTTACATTGTCAGGTGTTTTCTTTCATTCTCTCTAACCTTTCATCTCCTCTCATGTAACTCTTAAACTTCTCTCTCAACTCTATATTTTTGTAGCACTTATTTTCTTTTTTCTTTGGGAAGATTCATATGATAGCTTACATTCTTATTCATCTATATGCTTTCGTCTCCTTAGCTACTTGATACCACAAGTTTTTTAAGGTCTTTTTGTGGCTTTAACTTGATCATACTGTCACACTGAAGATCCTCAATTAAGAGTCCTTGAAAATCAATTGCACAAATACAGGATGGAGAAATCCTGTTTCATAATAGTTCTAGCAAAAAAGAAAATGCATTGTCAACAATTAGAAGTTTGATATGACATCTGGGCAAATTTGGTCAACCTTGAAATGTATTAATTGAAGTATTATGTTCAGCTTACAGGAAGAATTAATTATTCTGCCCCAGTGAAAATACATGTAACATCTGTTGTTTGACTCTAATTCTGAATATCATAATTAAGAGAGACATTGGCAAACAAGAAACTTGTTCAGGAGAGGGAGAAAAATGATGAGGTCGGGAGTGTTGGTTGCCGGCCTAGTATCAATTCTCCCTTTCTTAGTAACATAACTGCTGTAATGTGGGCACATCATTAAGTCTGACTGTAAAATGACATTTCCCAGCAGCTGTAAACAGAAGTCTTCGGGTAGGCCTTCTAGGAAAGCTCTTTGAAGGGGATGGACTCATCTGGGAAGCCTCAGTAGGAGCTCTTGTCTCTTCTTCCTGTCTTCTGCCCAGGACATGGATGCGATTTCTGGAGTTTCAGCAATCATCTTTTAACCCTGAGACAACTCAGCATAAATGCTATGGGTTAAGGCTGGAGAGTGAAAAGATAGAACGAGTTGGAGTCTTTGGTGACTACAAACCTCTTAAGGTAGAGAAAACTAAACCTCTCTTTTCTGTAAACTGTTTTTGTGTAACTGACAGAGAGGCCTAGTCAAGCTGACTGGATTAAGGCTATTATTGAGGCCAGCCTTAACAGAGATGCTGGTTGCCAAGGTTGGCACAAAGGGGAGATTTTCTGAAAAAAATTTGAACACTGATCTATATTTTTGAGAGAGCCTTTTTCTGATTCTGGAAGAATGTGGCCATCTCTCTTGTATGTATGAGCAAATAGAAAAACGATAGGTGATAAGAAGACTCAGCAGTTCAAAAGAAGGAAAAATTTGAATTTTCATATGAGATAGCTCTATGTGAAATAGTTGTGACGCTGCATCAGACATAAAAAAATTAAGTTCTTTGACTCAGTGAGAATTAAGAAGGGATTTTCATGAACAAGGCGCATTCTGAGAACAGGAGAGTTTTTGGAAAACAATTATTAATATTGAATGAAAATATATAATAATAGTGAACATAGATTGGATACTTCAGAAAATCATATCAGTAAATGAGAAGACTAGTTCAAACGATGTTTCATAATTATGGAAAGATAGAGATGGAGATTATGACAAAAAAAGATAATAGACAGTAGATAGATGGATTCAAGAGATCTGGTATACATAAATTGGGTGTTCTAGAAGGAAGGAACAAAGATGATGTATAAGTAATCAATAAATACTCAAAATGTTAAAAATGTTACTAATGTTGAAAATATTGCTAAACTGAAGACTTGTACTTTTAATAAACTCACCAAATAGCAAATAAGATGAGTGATTATACTGGTCATGTTTCTGATGTTCATGGATGAGAGGAAATTCTGTGAGTATTCAGGGAGGAAAACCAAATTATTTTCAAAGGAAAGCTAATCAGGTTGGAATCTAGTCTTCCATTTCATGAAAAATGCTAGATTTAGGAATTTCAAACTTTGGGTTTATGGACTAATGCTAGTAGAAAATTCAAGTGATTAACATAAACTATAAAACTGTTTTTTGGCTAAATAAGGATATAAGATAACAATTGAATAATTTTTGTTTTAGATCAAACATGACTGTCACCTTTTTGGATTGTACTGAGGACTAGGGAAAACTTCATTACCAAGTAGTACTGATTCCTGGTTTGGAGTTTGGTTCACCACTGCAGTATTTAGTGTCATGAAGGAAAAGGATGTGACCTCAGAGTTTTGTACCTTAACACACTGTCATTTACATATAAAGTCAAAAGATAGATTTCCAGACAGACATGGTTTCAGAAATTATATTAGCTTTGTACCTTTTCTGAAAAAAAATTCAAGGAAATACTCTATAGACTAATGTAATTAATAAATTTGATTTAGCAAATTAATATCAAACTTTGTACTTACAGAAGCTATTTATTTTATTACCTGTAAAATAGTCATTAAATCAAAGCTACAGAAATAACAAAAGTATTTATTTTAAGCATTTTTTGTGTGTCCTGCTGTGTACTAATCAGAGAGCTAGGCTCTGAGGATGCAGTGGGAAAAAACAAAGTAATGTGATTTTTGCCCTGTTGGAGCTTACAGTCTAGCAGCTGATATAAGAAAAAGCCACATAGTTACAATGCAGTGTGATGGATGATGGATAGACTATGTGGTGGAATGTGAGCATAGAGCAGGAGAACTTACCCGAGGTTTGGGAGAGAGGCAGAGATGGCTTTCTGAAGAAGGAATGTCTGAGTTGAGATAAGATCACAGGAGAGAGGAATTGAGAAAATTTCAGATTGGCTGATTGCAGAGAACAGAAAGAGAAAGGAGTGGGTGACCTGGAGAGGTTACTAGGGACAGTATCACAGAGAACCTTGACAACAATGTCAGGGCAGTTAGCCTCTATCCTGAGAGGAGTGGGAAGTAGTGAAAGGTTTTAATCATGAAAAGCGATATAATCTGGTTTGTGTTTTTAAAGGTCACTTAGGCTATAGTGTAGATTAGAGCCAGTAAAATTGAAGATAGTGAGATCAATTAGAGAATTTTCTTATTTGTTGGTTCTAACAATAAATATTTTTAGGTCAGAGGTAATGTTGGGCTGACTATAGTAGGGTCTTGGGATGGAGAGAAGTAGGTGGATTTGAGAAAGATTAAGGCTTTGGTGGTTGAATATTAGGAAGATAATAGAGGGAAGAAGGAAGACCTGATCTTAAATTTCTGGCTGGTACAATAGGTAGATGATGATGATGCCATTTAATAGGGGAACCTGGAAGAGAATATTATGGAGAGACGATGAGTTCAGTTTGAGGTGCCTTTGTGGCAGCTAAGTTGATAATCCAGTACATAGTCAGATAAGTGGGTCTGAAGTTTAGGAGGGAGTTCTGGGATGGAGATACTGATTTGGAAAGTATCAACATTGGAAGATAATTAAAGTCATGGATATGAAAGGTCACCCAGGTAGAATGTGCAGAGAGAGGAGATGATTTAGGTGAAAGATCTTAGGAACACATATATGTAAAATGAAGATTCTCCTAATAAGACCTCCAGAAGAAATGACTAGTAGAAAAAAATTCCGAAACAGTTGTATACTGGTATTAAACACGAGTAGTTGGATGGTGAATTGTGTGTAGGATCCGGGTTTCTCGCTTTTGAAGAGTGAGGTTACAGATAGCAATGGGCAAGGGAAAGGCTAGAATAAACCATGTGTACTGGATTAGAGAAATCAGTGTGAACTCATGTTTAGCTTAATACAGATATGGATACAGACACATTATAGATATGTATGCATATGTGGCCTAGTATACAGACATATTTTCTAGCTCTGTCTACTGAAAGAGCCTAGAAGCAGTGACACCCCAGTAGCACTAAGCACACCCAGCATCCAGATTTTGGTTTCTAATACCATTTTCCAACAAAAAGAACTAAAGCCCCTTGGAAAATGTCTGATTCTAGGATGAGGACAGGGAAGATGCTAACGAGATGGGAATATTTTGTACTGCCACAAAGTAAGAAAAAGCTCAAAATCCAAAAGGATTGGCAAAAAGATACAGGCGCCAACCTGAAAAAGCGCCCAGTGACCAAAGCTGAAACATCAACAAAAATACGTAACATAGTATTAGATTATAACTCAAAGTATAAAGTAAATGTTCTTAAATCTATACTGATTAAAACAAATGATTGAATAAATAAGTGCCCCCACTTATTTATCCTGTACAGAAGAATTCCAAGTGATTTATGCAGTTTCCTCCCTCAAGGAGGCGGAATTTGATTCCCCAGCCCTTGACTGTGGGCTGTACTTAGTGACTAAAAGGGAATGGTTACTTGTGTTGATGCTGTTTAAGATTAAATAAGACAAGAACCAAGGTATTTTCATGGGATATAGCACTAGAGATATGAGAAGATAGTTTACGATTATCTTAATTATGTATTCATCTAGTTTCTTATATTAAGTCTCAGAGAACAGAATTTTAAAGGCTATGTCATCTTAGTCTCCCCTGACATGAAAATGCCTGTACTGAGTTCTGATTTAATATTATGCCATCTGTCTGTATAGAATCCATCTGTAAGGAACATCATTTGAATGATGTGCATTATATAAAATTAAATTCGAAACTATAGTCCACTAGATCCATTATTCTTTGTATAAGTGCATATAGTTAAGATAAAAAATTAATTTTTCTTTTTATCAGGAAGTGAAAACTTAACCCTGAAAATATAGACACAAATTTGATACTTAGTGATTATAATTTGCTAATATAATGAACTTGATAGTGTCTGTTTCAGTTACATATTATCGTATAACAAATCACCCTAAAATGTAGTGGCTTAGAACCACATTGATTTATTATTTTTATAGTTCTGTGGATCAGGAATTTGGGCAAGGCTTGGATAGGGGATTCTTGTTTTCTATGTGGCATCAGCTGGGATCATTCACTCAGCTGGTAGCCTTCTGGACAACCTAAGAAGGCTTCAGTCACATGTCTGGCACTTTGGCATGCCTCAAATATGGCCTCTCCATAGCAGGATAGTTTTAGGGTAGTCAGATTTCTTACATGGCTTCTAGCTTCGAAGAGGGAGAATGAGGAAGCTGCCAAATCTTCTGGTCTCTGGAGTTCAGAACATCGCTTTCATCACATCTTGTTGGTCAAAGTAAGTCACAAGGCCAGCCAAGGTTCAAGGAGTTGAGAAATAAGTCCCATCTCTTGATGGGTGGAATGACCTATGCACACAGGGAAGGGAAGAATTCATGGTAGCAGTCTTTGGAGACTAGTATGTGGCCATACCAACTCCACAGTATCTAATTTTTAATTTTATATACATAGTTTTATGGTGATGAATCCTCTTTAGTTTGTATTTTAACCACTACCTTGTATTTGTAACCAATTAACGTCTTCTTAAAAATGAGGCAGGTTATAAATATTAAATAAAAAGATATTACCTTAATTTAATAGAAAAAAAATTTAAAACAATGGGGGTCAAGCTAATTCTCAGTCTTCTTATTGCCACTTGCTATAAATTTATTTTGGATTAAGAACTATCTTGGGGAAAAAGAAGAAAAAAAGTATCTTGGATTACTTAGAATTGAAAATCTTCTAAAATATTTTTACGTAGTAATTGGGTCTAGCTTATGAGACTTTGCTGCTTTATCTTGGTTTCCCTGATCTGAAAGGTTTACTAACACATGTCCACATTTAAAAAAAATCCTGGTAAACTTCGTGGAGCACAATCTAGCAAAGGCTATCATAATTTAAAATTCAGATACCCTTTGACTTGGTAATTCTGCTTCATGAATCCACAGATATTCTTGACATCAGGGGTTCCCAGCCCCCAGGCCGCGGACTGGTACTGCAGGAGGTGAGTGGCAGGTGAACAAGGGAAGCTTCACCTATATTTGCAGCCGCTTCCCCGTGCTAGCATCACCGCCTCAGCTCCACTTCAGATCTTAAGGCGTTAGATTCTCATAGGAGCACTTGTCCCTGGTGCCAAAAGGGTTAGACCACCGCTTTACAGCATTGTCAGTAGTGGCAAAATATTGGAAACAACATAAGAGTCCATAGTAAGAGACTGGTTAAATAAATTATGATGTATTCATAAATATAAAATCATGAAATTGTTGAAAGTGTGAGCGAATTCTATATGAAGGCTTGAATAAGCTCTAAAATACATCAAGTGAAAAAAACTCATGACAAGAAATTGTATAGCATGCCACCACTTTCTTTAAAAAATGTGTTTTAATAGATGTATGGTGACGATGAAGACACAATAAATGAAGGAAGGGAGCTGGCGACCGGGGGCATTTCTATTCACCATAACCCTTTAGTACAGTTTACTTTTGTACCAGGTACATGTATTAACTACTCTAAAAATTAACCTCTAAAAACATACTCTGATAGTGTTTTCATTTGTTGGTTATTTTCTTGTGTAAGGCAGAATGTTGGAAGCTGCATTCAGAGAGGAGTAGTCTAAAAGCTTTAAGGAGCCTAAGGCCAGTAGGGAAGATTAAACACATGCACCATATAACTAGGCTGCTTGATAGAATGTTCATTTTTGCATTGTCCAGATACTTTGCCCATTATTTTTATTGGATTATTGTCTTATTATTTTATTAAAGAGTTCTTTATATTCTAGAAACAAGTTCTTCATTAATATTTGTTTTGCAGATATTTTCTCTAAATTTATAACACTGTCTTTTGAAGAGCAGAAGTTTAAAATTCTAAGTGCGATATGTTAGTTTTTTCTTTTATGGGTTGTGCTTTTGGTGTCATATCAAAAAACTCTTTGCCAAACTCAGGGTTTGGCCAATTTAGCCTATTGCTTGTTTTTGTAAATAAGCTTTTATTGGGCCATGGTGGTGCCGGTGTGGGTACTCATTGTCAATGGCTACATTCATGCTATAATGACAGTTGCATATTTGCAACAAAGACTATGTAGCCCACAAAGCTTAAAATATTTACTCTCTTACACTTTGCAGAAAAAGTTTGCCAACCCCCAGACTAACTTAGGGTCCTCCAAATTTTCTCCTGTATTTACCTCTAGAAATTTTGCATTTTTAAATATTTGGATCTATTAGATTTTATATAAGATAGGAGATGTGGGTTGAGGTTCTTTCTTTTTTCTATATAGATTGTTAATTGTTACAGTACCAGTTGTTACAAAGACAACTCTTTTTCTATTGAATTACCATGATACTTTTGTTGTAAATCAACTGACCATGAATATGTAGATCTGTTTCTGAACAGTTTCATCTGTTCTATTGATTTGTATGTTTATCCTTACGCCAGAATTACAATGTCAGTGTAACTCTAGCTTCATAGAAAGTCTTGAAATCAAATTGTGTAAATTTTCCAAATTTATTTTTCAAAATTGTTTTGAATATTCTAGATTTTAAGCATTTCCTTGTAAATTGTAGATTCAGCTTGTCAGTTTAAAAAAAAAAAAAGCCTGGTGGGGTTTTAATTAGGATTTATGCTAAATCTATAAATTAATTTGGGAAAAAATTGATATTCTTAATATTGATTGATCTTTAAAAACAGTGTATCTCCGTTTGTTGAGATCTTTGATTTCTCACTTGGTGATTTGTATTTTTGAGTACACACATTCTCACTTGGTGATTTGTATTTTTGAGCACACAAATTTTCCATTTATTTGTTTGTATATATCTTAGGTATTTTTATGTTAATATAATTGCTACTATTTTGTTAATTTGTCTAATGATTAATTGCTACCATATAGAAATACAATTGTATGTTGACTTTGTGTCCTGCAATTATGCTGTTTACTTATTAGTTTTGGTGATAGATTTTTTTTTTAAGTTTATTGGGGTAACATTGGTTAATACAATTGTATAATTTTCAAATGTATATTATAGTTTGACATCTCTATATTCTATTGTGTGATTACCACCCAAAGTCCAGTTCTTTAGGATGTTCTATGTAGACAATCCTTGTTACTTACGAAAGAAGCCAGTTTTGTTTCTTTTTCATCTCTAGGCTTTTCTCTCTTTCTCTTTCTTTCTTTCTTTCTTTTTTTTTTAATTGTACTGGCAGTACAGTATTGAATAGGAATTATGAGGACAGATATTCTTGCCTTGTTCCCAGTCTTAGAGGGAAAGCATTTAGTCTTTCATTATGTGTGATATTAGCTATAGGTTGTTGTAGATTCATATCCTAGGCTGAGCACATTCCCTTCTGTTCCTAGTTTTCTGAAAGTTTTGAATTATGAATGGCTGTGAGTTTTTTGTAATTTTTTTTGCACCTCTTAAGGTGATCATTTATGTTTTAGTCTACTGATATGGTGGATTATATTGGCGGTTTTTTTTCATATATTGAATTAAAACTGCATTCCTGGGATATATACTGTTTGGTCATGGTATATATATTCTTTTTTTTATATGGCTGGATTCATTTTTCAAATATTTGGTTAAGATATTTTGTGTCTGTGTTCATAAAAGGATATTGAGTTTATCTTAAAGTTTGTTTGGGGGTGGGGCGGATTCCACGAGAAATACTATCCTCGTAAAATGAATTGAGAAGTGTTTTCTCATTTATTTCTGGGAGAGTTTATATAATAATGGTATGATTTCTCCCTTAGATGTTTGGTAGAGTTTACCAAGGAAGTTATTTGTCTTGGCACTTTCTTCATGGGAAGATTTTAAATTATGAATTAAATTTTCTTAATATATAAAGAGCTGTTCTTGTTATTTAGTTTCTTGAGTGAACTTGGTGATTTGTCTTCAAACTTTCAAGAAACTAGTACATTTTATCGAAATTATAGAATTTATTGCCATAAAGTTGTTCATACTATTACCTTATTATTCTTTTAATATGTACAAGATTTCTAGTGATATCCAATAAAAGTAATTTCTAGCTTCTCTTTTCTTTTTTTCCTT
Source organism: Pteropus medius (assembly GCF_902729225.1). Taxonomy (NCBI): domain Eukaryota; kingdom Metazoa; phylum Chordata; class Mammalia; order Chiroptera; family Pteropodidae; genus Pteropus; species Pteropus medius. The sequence goes on along the minus strand of NW_024349800.1, from coordinate 51,494,055 downwards.
GATCATTCTGGCCAAAGTTTATTCAATTTTATTGAACTTTTCAAATAACTAGATTTTGGTTTTATAGATTTTCTTTGTTGTTTATTTGTTTTCATTTCTTCTAATCGCTTTGCATTTGATTCACTCTTTTTTGACTTCTTTAAGGTGGGAGGATTGCTGTGTCTTCTTAATGAATTAATGTTTTATCATTATGTAGTGTCCTTCTTTATTACTGGTAATATTTCTTGTTCTGTTGTCTGCTTTGTCAGATATTAATATAGCCTTGCTGTCTTTCCTTTCCATCCTTTTGCTTTAAACCTTTTCTGTATTTTTGTATTTAAAATGTCTTGTGGAAAAGTGTATTTTTGGAGCTTGTTTTTAATTTGATATCTGATAATCTATACCTTTTCATTGAGTGTTTGGGTCATTTCTATTTAATATAACAATTGATAAGTTTGGATTTAAATCTACCATCTTGCTAGTTGTTTACTATTTTGAATCTTTTTTTGTTTGTTTTTCCTTTCTGCCTTTTATTGAATTAATCATTTTTCATAATTCCTTTTTATCTAACACTCTTGCTTTATTTTATTTATATACACACACATACCCTGTCTCCCTCTCTCTGTCCCCCCCGCCCCCCAGCTCTTTGTCTGTCTGTCTGTCTTTCACTCTCACTCTTACTCTCACATACACATGAGTGATTGCCCTAGGTCATGGTTTCTCAAACTTGGCACTGATGGTATTTTTGGTTGGCTAATTCTTTGTAATCGGGGATGGAGGGGGATATCTTGTGTGCATTGTAGGATTTTTAAGAAGCATTCTTGGCCTCGATCTACTAGATGACAGTAGCAACCACTCTCCATCCCCAGTTGTAGCAACCAAAAATACTTCCAGACTTTGCTTCATGTGTCATGTAATAATCTTATTGCAGTATACTTTCATTTTCTAGCTTCCATTTATATAGTATATTGTCATAAATTCTACTTCTGTATATGTTATTAACCTCATAATACATTATTTTTTGCTTT